>NC_051162.1:140387782-140547781 GCF_013339745.2 Dermacentor silvarum
GGATGTGAGTTAAAATTCGCAGGCGCAAGTTGGAATACGCTAGCGCAAGACAGGGGTAATTGGAGATCGCAGGGAGAGGGCCTTCGTCCTGCAGTGGACATAAATATAGGCTGATGATGAATGCATAGATCACTGGGCAGTTCTTCTTGTTTACTAAAACCATTGCTACCCCATTAGAAACGCAAGAACAGGTATAATTCTGGAGGTTATATATGAGCGCATTTAGGTATACTGTGAGTAATGACTTTTTAGTATTTAGTAGTTTCTCCTATCTAATAAGGTATCAACCATAGAGTTTCACACTATAAAACCTAGAGGGAAATGTGGCGCTGCTGCGCCGTGGTTTGCAAGGGAATGCCGGTATATTGTGGATTCGGATTGGCATCGTTCTTGGAGAGCCCGAACGCCTTGAAGACGCGCCTGGCTAGCACCGTTCCGTCTGTCACAATCATTCATTTCCTGCTAAAACAGCACGTAAAAAACTGCTTTAGCTTTATTATTACACAAAAACACGTTTTGTTTAATTTCGAGGACATACTATTGGATGCACAATTCTATGAAACGTAAAAAGTATCAGCTGGCCGCTAAAGTTGGAGGGCAGACGACAAGATTCTCGCTCGCTTTGGAACAACTTGTCGTCTGTTCTTGCTTTTCTTCGCTTGTTGCTGCATTGTAGGTGAGTAAACTTTAATGAGAGATGTAATATGGGTGAATGAAAGCCTTTTATGTAGATTTTATTTTAAGAACGCGCTATTTGTGTAGCCATATCCACGTTTTAGACGAAGCCTCGTACAACAGCAGCCAACACAAGCCTCGCAGACACATATCCCGTCATTCCCATGAGGGCACGGCAGCCCTTTAAGAAACTCGCATAGACGGTGGCGCCACATTGCCCTCTAGGTTTTATAGTGAGAAACTCTATGGTATCAACCACGGTGCTCTGAACAACTAGAGATCAGTGGTCTGAAGCTAACGTTTCTGAATTTAAAAAATATCGCAGTTTCACCCGAAAGGTGAAACATCAATTGCCATAGAAAATTAGTAGAGAGCTATACGGAGTAAGGATAGTAGTTTATCAGCTGTATAAACTTGGACATGCAGCAGCACCAGCAACGGGCAGAACTGTCGTCGACGCCGTCGGCGTTTTTTCCGCGTTCGCACTAAACGCGCGCGGCGTTGGTGACTGTTGCCGGTGCTTCTGCGGGCTGCTCGGAGGTTTTTGACGAAATCAGAACGGGACACTCGACGAGCAGCGTCGGAAGTCTTTACCACCTTTTCGCCTCGCAAAGTTTTATTGCGATAGCAATTGTATGGACACTCCAAAGCGGATTTCTGCCGTCGTCATCGCCGTCGCCGTGAGGTTCCGTATGACGTCAACGGCGATGAAATCGGCGCCGCGCTCCGGACGCTGTATGTGCGAGTTGAAAGGAAGCGAGGGACGCGCGCTTTCACGGGGAGCGAACGCACGTCGGAGAGCAAACGCGCGTTCGGCACCGTGCTCCCGGAAGGGCTGCAGAATTAAGCGTCTCTTTCCTCCTTTACAATCACCATATATAGAGAGCAAACGCAGCTTCTTCTGTAGCGCGAAAGGCCGTGGGGGGACGGGAGGGAGGGGAGGTGACGTTGAGCTGCGGCACCACCAAATGTCTATTTATGTAAAAAAAGTGTCGTAGTTTCACCTGAAAGGCGAAGCATCAATTGCGATAGCAAATTTGTAGAGAGCTATACGGAGTAATGATATTAGCTTTATCAGCTGTATAAACTTGGACATGCAGCAGCACCGGCAACACGCAGAACTGTTGTGGACGCCGTAGGCGTTTTGCCCGCGTTCGCTCAAAATGCGTGCGGCGTTGGTGACTGTTGCCGGAGCCTCTGATATAAATAGGCACTTGGTGCCGCAGCTAAACGTCGCCTCCCTTCCCTCCCCCTCCCCCCCTCCCCTACGGCCTCTCGCACGTCGGAAGAAGGTGCGTTTGCTCTACATATATGTTGATTGTAAAGGTGGAAAGAGACGCCTACTTCTGCAGCCCTTAAGGGAGCACGGCGCAGAACGCGCGTTTGTTCTCCGCCGTGCGTATATTCCCCGTGAAAGCGCGCGCCCCTCACGCCCTTTCACTCGCACATACAGCGTTCGGCGCGCGGCGACGATTTCATCTCCATTGACGTCATAGGGAACCTCACGGCGACGGCGACGGCGACGGCGACGCCGACGGCAGAAATCTGCTTTTGAGTGTCCATATAATTGCTATCGCAATAAAACGTTGCGAGGCGAGAAGGTGGGTAAGATTTCCGACGCTGCTCGACGAGTGTCGCATGCATACTGATTTCGTCGAAAACCTCCGAGCCGCCCCCAGAGGCACCGGCAACAGTCACCAACGCCGCGCGCGTTCGGCGCGAACACGGGCAAAATGCCGACGGCGTCGACAACAGTTCCGCGTGTTGCTGGTGCTGCTGGATGTCCAAGTTTAAACAGCTGATAAAACTGCTATCCTTACTCCGCATAGCTGTCTACTAATTTGCTATCGCAATTGATGCTTCGCCTTTCGGGTGAAACTGCGGCAAATTTTTTATATAATTACGCATTTGGTGGCGCGTTTCGTCTCCGCCGTGCGTTCGCTCCCCGTGAAAGCGCGCGTCCCTCGCGCGCTTTCACTCGCACATACAGTATACGGAGCGCGGCTACGATTTCATCGCCGTTGACGTCATACGGATACCTCACGGCGACGGCAACGGCGACGCCGACGGCAGAAATCCGCTTTCAATGTCCATATAATTGCTATCGCAATAATACGGAACCGAGATGGCGAATGAGTCTCGTAAGTGCAAAAAAACCTCGCCAACGATTACGGTGCTTCCTAATGCGAAATTTGAGCGCAATCTACACGTGCTTTCATTTCGTGATATATTGGCTGGCATGGACCATCTGTCTCGTGCGGCACGTTGCAAACGGAGTGAAGTGTGGTGCGAGTGCCTTGCTAATCGGGAGATCGCGAGAGGCAGCGCATGGGTGCCGCGTGGGCGCGATTCACAGCAGCCGCCGCAGACAGACCTCCGTCCATGAAGAGCTCTGTTTCCATATATGGTATCGGTGGCGTCAGCAGTGAACAGACGACGCGTGCTACTCTGGCGCCATCTCGTAGCATTGTCGCCGTAGAGCCGTCTTGCATGGCACAACGCTTTTTTTCTCACGCTTTCGTCATAGCCTCCTCCTCCGCTTTCCGCCTCATGGTTCCGCTCCACCATCCTCCACCGCTTTCCTCCTCGCGTTCTTTTCGCTATCGCGTCTTTCATCCCCCGCGGCGCCCCGCGTTCGCTCTTTCATCGTTCTCTGTGCTCATTCGCTCGGTTACCACGAGGACGCCGAGCCTCGCAGCAGAAACGGGCGCCTATAAGCTGCGCTCTAAAACGTTTAAGTACATTACTCCTCCCACCTCCGAGATAGCAATCTCGTTCATATCGAGCAGTTGCAAAAAGTTTCCACCCAGAACATGGGATTAGATATGTGTCGAAGGAAAGGAGTAGTAATCGTACGTACGACTGGTCATTTCTCTGAATTGAATTAAATGAACATGTCGGCTATGGCGCTTCCCCCTGCATCCTAGGGTCCAAACCGCGGCAGTGAGAAGGATGGGATGAGGGGTAGTTTTTCCTTCCTGCAACATGTGGCACCACTAGGTCTCGTGCAAGAATCCGCGGATAAACGTCAGGATCGTACGATGATATATTCATGTTTTTTTATTTATTTAAACAGTGGCATGGAATGATTCACAAGAAACGTAGAATACAAAGAAACCATTGAATGAATTTCAAGGGACAAAACTATAAAGAAAAGTTTCAAACGCTTTTACGTCAGTGCATTCAGCAATATGTGCAGGTGGTCCCTTCCATTTTTCGATGATATCAGAAAAAAAAACGAGTAACGCAAGACGTTTGTGCGGGCGGCATAAGGTCAGATGATTGCACTGTGATTTATTCTCTGTCTAAGTCTACCAGGTGCTCGTCGTCATCATCAGCCTATATTTATGTCCACTGCAGGACGAAGGCCTCTCCCTGAGATCTCCAATTACCCCTATCTTGCGCTAGCTCATTCCCACTTGCGCCTGCAAATTTCCTAGTTTCATCACCCCATCTGGTTTTCTGCCGTCCTCGACTGCGCTTCCCTTCTCTTGGTATCCATTCTGTAACTCTAATGGTCCACCGGTTATCCATCCTACGCATTACATGGCCTGCCCAGCTCCATTTTTTCCCGCTTAATTTCAACTAGAATATCGGCTATCCCCGTTTGTTCTCTGATCCACACCGCTCTCTTCCTGTCTCTTAACGTTACTCCTAAGATTTTTCGTTCCATCGTTCGTTGTGCGGTCCTTAACTTCTTCTCGAGCTTCCTTGTTAACCTCCAAGTTTCTGCCCCATATGTTAGCACTGCTAGAATGCAATGTTTGTGCACTTTTCTTTTCAACGACAGTGGTAAGCTCCCAGTCAGGATTTGGCAATGCCTGCTGTATGCACTCCAACCCAATTTTATTCTTCTGCAAATTTCTTTCCCGTGATCAGGGTCCCCTGTGAGTAATTGACTAATATAAACGCACTCCTTTACCGACTCTAGAGGCTGACTGGCGATCCTGAATTATTGTTCCTTTGCCAGGATATTGAACTTTATGTTTGTATTCTGCATATTAATCTTTAACCCCACTCTTACACTTTCTCGGTTAAGGTCCTCAATCATTTGCTGTAATTCGTCCCCATTGTTGCTCAATAGGACAATGTCATCCGCAAACCGAAAGTTGCTGAGATATTCGCCGTTGATTCTCACTCCTAAGATTCCCAATCTAAGAGTTTCAATACTTCTTCTAAGCATGTAGTGAATAGCATTGGAAGATTGTGTCTGCTTGCCTGACTCCTTTCTTGATAGGTATCTTTATGCTTTTCTTGTGGGGAACCAAGGTTGCTGTCTAATCCTTGTAGATATTTGCCAAGATACTCACGTATGCCTCAAGTGCTCGTATGTACTTGATTTTATCAATCTTTACACGACCCAGGAAAATCTGTAGTAATAATTTTATTCTGTTCCTCTGTCGCCTCTGAACTACTTCGGGAGGTATAGTTCCGAGCGTGCATATGCATGTTCTGGCAGGGAGGGCAGGCGACGCGAAAAACTCGTTTGGACATTTCCATCGCATCGCATGTTCACAATGCCGTCTGGAGTTCCCTGGGCGTCACCACAATACCGTCTCGAGAGCTTTAATCATGCATGACCCCACGGAAAAGCAGGAGAGGGATAAGGCGTGGTGAGAAGGCGAAGAACACAACTAGACATGACGGAGGTCGCGGACAAAAGGGATACATTTAAGTTGAAGGTATGTACGGTACGGTGTGTTTATGGTATTTCTGAAAAACATGCAAACGCCATGAAAATTTGTGAAGCAGACAATTGACGCACGGCGTTCAGACGCAAAGCCGCATTGAAGCATTGTAGAGTCTGGGCGACACCATGGCAGTCTATGGTCACACGTCAAATGAACACTTTTTGTTCCCGCGGTGGTAGCTTTGGGGCTATGACATTGCTTTGCTAGACGTCGCAGGTTCGATCCCGAACGTGGCAGACACAATTAGACGGGGGGCGAAATACAGAAACGCTCGTATACTTAGACTTAGTGCTAAAACCACAGGGGGTCAAAATAAATTCAGAGTCCACCACTACGGCCTGCCTCATAATCCGATCGCAGTTTTGGCACCTACAGCAGCCCCCGGAAAGCAATGCGAGCTTCGGTTTCAAGGAACAAGCGCGCTCCTAGCGGTTGCCGGACATCCTAAGTTATTTTTTTATTTATTTCTCTTTTTGTGAATTTTAAATCAGGCGAAGCGCGGGAAGTGGTCGTCATCGTGCGTTCGTCAAGCTTGCCTCCGCTCACCCTTGCCACTTGGTCAGCGATATCACAAGTCGGATCGCGCTTGGTCGTCTGCTTCGGTAGTCGTCCCAAGTACGAAGATGACAAAGATAAGACAGAGAGGCTTGAACAGGCGCGCAACGACCGGTAGACGCAGGAAACCAACCAAGCATTAGACGAAGATGGCTAAATCGGGGCATCACATGTGTTGCGCGGCTCACCGGTGTTGTAACAGTGGTAATTCCAGTTCCACGAAGTTTTTAAAGGTTTCCTTATTGCCGCAGGTAAGCGCAAGTATTTCACTTTGTTTTCTGAGCAGGTATTCATTTTGTATGAGTAAACCAGTTCTGTACAAGCCTGAGCAGACTGACATAGGAGAAGTGTCGCTCGACCCATTCGTCATGGAATGACGGCAGCCCATTTGCTGTCGGTGAAATACTTGTAATGAAGGGCTTGAGTGTGTGTTTGTTGGGCTATACATGTTGTTCACTCTTTACTGTACATGCAGATGCATGTAGCCATTAAAAAAATTATCTGAGTCTTCTCATACTGTCAATGAAATACATGTATTGCACTCTACCTTCTTTCTGTGCGCCACAAAATGTGTGCGCCGCCATAACATACGGGATAGTCAAGTTTCGCGTGACCAGCCCATGATGGTTAGTAATTTTCGCGTTGGTTTAGATCTTCTGGAATCTATGTTCGCTTATTGTGTACAAATTTCAGTTGCGAATGAAAATTGCTTCTGCAGACTGATACTTTCGCACTGCGTGGAGGTCAGTCTTTTTCCAGTACCGAATGTGTGAATAAAAAAGAAACGTTCAACTTTTACTTGTGTTGAGTTTTGGCTGGCCGAGAAATCGACTAGTTTTAGTTGATCCAATTCACAACCCACGAAGAATATCAGCGATTGATGGTGTCAGGAAGTTCTTTTCTTTATACTACCCTCCACTATATCTGTGGGTTAGTTGAAGTGTAGCCCTAAACGTAACCACAAGTTAGCAATTTCAAAACGACTGCTTTCACACAATGACGAAATGTAATGTATAAACCGCGAATATTGGTAATTAACGACGGTTCGCTACATAAATATTCTTGATTATATTTGCTTGGTACTGGTGCGTACGTCGATGTTCCAGTGGTTAAAAAAATGAATAGCAGCTTGCAAAGTAAGCGTGGCAGAAATAAAGCGTTTTCTAAATGCGGCACACTTTAACAGGTTCTGCTCAGCGATTTGGCCAATGTCGCCGTGCGGCCAGCGGACCTGCAAGTGAGCATGAATACAACCCCCTTGCATGCGAAGTGGGAAAGGAGGGCTTCCGCGTCAACTCTCTTCCTCCCGGCTCCGCGCCCTCTCCCTGTACCTTCTGACCTCATAAGTGACGTCATAGAGGCATTGTTTTGTTGGTGAATTATTTCCAGTAGGATATCTGGCAACCGCCAGTGGTGGAGGCGGCGCTGCCACCGCGTATCGGCTAAAGCCCCTATATATAAAATGTAGCGCCATTCTTAGATCTTGCCGCCACCGCGCTCACCCCGGCGTTTCCTCCTTGCCGCCTCCAGTCGCCCCAGCCTCCTCCGCTCCCCCATTGGCCAATCCGTGTCACGTGGAAGCACGCGTGGCGCTTTTATATATATTTTTTCTTTCCAGCGCGCTCCAACCGCCATTCTCGGGCCTGTGCGACGAAAGTGCTGTACGCACAAATTGATCAAACGTGTTAGGGACAAGAACTTCGTTGTGATGGCATGCTGCTGCGTATTAAGTTGCCGCAGCCGACAAGGCAAGGGCAAAAGGCTTTTTTTGTTTACCATCCGGCGAGCACAAACGCTTGCTGCACACTTGGTATTTGCGCCGTCTCGCATCGTCGCGTTCCTACTTCCAAAACGGCATTATTAAGCCCAGTTACTAACTGACGAAGCAAAATCGCGCCTCAAAAACTGCTCCGCAGGGCGCGATCGAAGTTTTCCGCGGATTTCCTCTGGTAGAGCGTTATCTGTCGTCTGCCACGGCAGGCCCGACGTAGGCGGCGCCACTGTCGATATCGCCCCTCGATCGCGCGGGCCGTGCCGAGCGCGACAGCGGAACGGAGGAGGAGGGAAGTGGTTGGCGCTACTTTTTATATATAGGGGTTTAGTATCGGCTAAAATCCCTATTTAGGAAACGTACCGCCATCCTTTGACCAACGCCGCTTCTCTCTCTCCCGTATCTCCGATTGGACGATGATAGCGCGTGATTTCACTTCTTTATATATTTTTTTTCCGCCTCAGAGCCATGTTGAAAGTCACTCTGCGCAGTCGCAGTCGCTGGTGGCGGCGGCGGTGGCGCGCGTCCGGCCTGAAAGAAAAGCTTCAACGGGGGCTTTCGAGGAGCGCCACCGTCGACTTGCTTTCGCAAGCAAAAAGTAAAGAAAAAACAAGCGCTTTAGGAGAAGTAACGGTGGAGGAAAGAGTAGATGGCGGTACTTTTAATATATAGGGACTTTAGTATCGGCATGGACCGAGCGTCTCAAGGGAGGTATAGGGAGTTTCCGGCCCTTGCGTACAGCCCCATGTTTCAATTATAGTTTAACACCTCTGCCGCGATGCGATGTTCCATGTGAGGCAATGGCAATGCTAACCTTCATGCAGGTTATCAACAATGGCGCACAACAGTGCCTCAAACAAGCATGTCTCGCAGCTTGTTCGGCGTAGTACGCAGACATACAGCGGGGCTGCACGCAAGGTAGCGTTTAGCATCAACTGATCACTCTTGTATTGGACTAAGCGCTGAAGAAACTAAACATTCGCCGTCAACATCACCGCTAATTATCGTCATTGAAAGCAAAACTCAGAAAGCTTCGCTTATGTTGATTCCCACAGTGCATGGGATCCGCATAACTTATTGGTCGTGCCGTAAACATCGGTAATATGGTTCAAAATACCGGACAATATATTTAATGTTACTGAAATTCTTGCCCTGTATACCCTAAACACGTCGAAGTTTTTGCTCGTTTAGTTGTTCAGTTCTCTGTGTGCGCTTATGTGCTTCACAACAGACCACAACAAAAAAGAAAAAAATTTTCTCTCCCATGTACAGCACGTCGTTAGCCCTTTCAAATAATGTGCTATAGTGTTGCAAGCTGTACGTATAGTTTATCACAAGCACTTATGCACGGCGGGTCCATGGGTCACATAAAGGTTTCAGCAGATGGACACCCTTTGCCTTCCGTGTGACGCAATCGCTTACCAAGACAACACGAAGCTTGCCGTTAGATGGCCGTAAAACCTAGTCAACTAAATATTAACTACCATTACACTGATAGGCATGCGTACTCGAGAAGCACACCAGATATTTTAGGTTTGTAGTTTTCACTTGCCATGCATGAAAACTGGTGCACAGAGTGTCGTCGTCTCTCAGTACATTATGGCAAGGCTTAACATTGCTTCGGTTCATTTCAAAGATATCTTCGAGTATTTGCGATGGCGTAATGAATCGATCTGCAAACGGCAGTGGCGATCCCATGTTCTTTACTGCTACAGGCAATCATAAAAGCTTCGCCATTTCCCTTGCAAATTCACTCTATTCACGCAGGTAATATTCCGACACACCTCTCTTGTCACGGAGCGAATAAATTATTTTCTCCCCTGCGCCTTATCATTTCCGTCTGCATAGGCTTGAATAAATACAAGGGTCTTATACTAAACCTACGAAGAATGTCAGACCGGTTGTATATTCTTTTCACTTCAGATTCACTTTCAACATAGCGGTACAGCGCCTTTTTTGCCATCAGTATAAAAAAAGTAAAAAGGTGCTATAAAAATAGTACTAAATAGTATATAAAAATCGGGACCCGGGTTGCATATTTTGTAATAAATATTAAAAACTTTTTTTATTACTTTGGCCCTTTGTCATCTTCTCGCATACCGCCGTTGTTATCGGGATCCGCGATTCCACTCAAAAGGTCATCGATAAAGGAAATATGAATGATAAAGCTTAAGAAAATGCGGACCCAATAATGTCGATAACGTTAACGAAGTACGTTTCGCAGTCGCGTGGGACAACGTGCTTCTCGAAATTGCCGGCCAACACAGATTTCATTCGAAACAAGACGTTCAGAGTTCTGCAAAGCCCATTCTTGAGAGCTGACAGTCGTCTAGTCTTAGTATTGAAATAAAGAGCACCTTCATAATCTCTACTCCCAGCGGTTCGCGCAGAACAAAGCGGTACGTGCCTAAAATTTGGCAATTTGAATAGTTTCCGAGACGTTATCGCGCCGAGAAAAGAAAAAAAAAATATCATGGCGACGGAAATAAGCAAGTGCCATGGGCATGCGAAGGTTGTATTGCTCGCAGACCATGCCATTTTATTTCAATTTATCAAGTCATAGATGTGCGCCCCAAATGCGCAGTTGAGTCCCTGACACAGCACTTTTCTCACTATTGTATAAAAACTATGTAATGATATATGCAGTCACGCAGGTAATGAAAATTTGAAGAGTTCATGTAGGTGGCAACTGATACCGCAGGAACGGATTCTAATACTGTAGATTGCTCATTAAAGCGAACATCATAAAACGTCTGCCAGGAAATGAAAAAAAAAAAACCCCGAGGGGGACCCCTAAGTACTTCTTATGAGTTGTGAATGCGAAAGCATTGACAGACAGACATGGGTTGGAAACTCTAGAGCGGAGTTTCTAAGAGTGCAAACGATGACAACAAACCATGTGTTTCTGCGAAGACTTCAAAAAAAAAAATTTTTAAACATCTCCTGTGGCATATAACACAATTCTAGTTCTTGAGCTGGTCTATTCGAAAAAGTGGACATCACTTGCACGATAAATTGTAATGCGTAATTGACTAATTATAAGAAAATCCAATAGTTAGGATGTTTACTGATTATCTTTGGCACACATTGCAATTTACAAATGGAAGCCAATTGGACTGCAAGGAGTATCCATTGAAAAAAAGATTCTGTGGATGGCGCCAGTTTTGATATATGTGCATCAATCTTAAGGTGAAAATGCACTGTCGTTCCACTTAATTTTTTTAACACGAAAGTGTTTTATGCCGGGGTCCACCAAGACTTCACTGACGTATTTCCGTCACGGAAATACGTCACACGAACATACACGAACATAATACAAAGAAAGAAACCAGAAGAAAAAGTTCCACAAACATGCAAAATTTGGAAATCGAACCCACGACCTCTCGGTACGCGACGATAGATCGCCGAGCGTTTAACCCATTGCGCCACAAACGCATCTGCAGAGAGCTACACAGACGCGCCTTATATATCTAACACTCCTCCGTGTACCCGCGCTCTTGCTCGGGGCGGTGCCGCCGCCTACGAGCAGAAAAGAGAAGTACTGCATTATGACACTAACGCGCACCGACAGTGAACGCTTCGGTGGTCTCAGCACTACGACGCCTCGATGCCAGCATTCGAAGGGACGCTGGCATCAAGAAGCACTACCAACGCGTTCTCGCAGAAGCACTACTAGGTGGCGTTCACCGTACTCAGCACAGCGGAGCGTGGCCTCCGCAATTAGCTCTGAAAATGTTTCTGAAGTTGATCGCGGAGGCTGCAATTACGACGCGCTGTACGCGCTGATTTGACTCGGTGACGATTCAGTCACGTGCTTTGTCTTGCGCGTTGTATTAGTGTGTCAGTTACGTGCTTCGTCTTTCGCGTTGTGCTAGCGTGTGCAGCGTAGTGCAGCTTCCATATGCACGACGGTTGCTCATGGTCATCGACGTTGGTAGTCGTGATGGAGGAGACGTGCCACCAGGCGTCAGCGTGGGTGCATCAACGCCTAAGGGCGCTTTAGCCACAAAACACCAATAGACATTATATATCAATGTGCAATAAACATTACACTACTTCTGTGAAGACACGTTTCACTTTCGTGTTCTATACCGATTCCTATATAAGAGGGATCAACCACATTTTTTTTACAAAACGCCGTTTTATGCATTCAAGCACAAAAGTAACTGAAAGGCCAATGTATCTTTTTGCAAAGTTTGCGAAATAATACCTAGAAACTATTGTCATCCAGAGAATTCGATCCAAGTGGATCCCCCGTGTGAAGTCATCGGCAATAATTTATAAATCGCAATATGCGCCGTAAGGTAATTAATTAATTACTTAACAAATGAATGTTTTTTAACACTTTAGGGGTGGTTCCGTTTAAACAACAACCCAGTTCAAGCGATTTCCGTTTACCGAAATTCTACGCTTACTGAGATTCTACGTTTAACGGGATTCTACTTTAAATTCAAACCGATAGCTTCGCTTCCGATCCGAAGCCACGGCTACTCCACAGTTCTGGCTTAGCAAAAGTGTGCCTAGTGCGTGCCTGATTGCCCACGGCACGTAGTCACAAGACGCGCTCGGGCCACTGATCACGCACTCGTCGTCGTCGACATAATTCGACAGCTGGTGAACTTGAAAGCGATCGTCTTACGCAGGCAACGGATGGACGGACGGACAGACGGACGGACGGACGGACAGTTTTCTCTTTGGGTAACTGTAGAAATGCTAATGCATTTAAAAGACTGAAGTAGACAAAACATGCTAATCGCATTAAAGGTGCGTATAAATTAAGAGCATCCACATGCAAATTTTAGAAATCCTTCTGTTAATATGGTTCTCGCGACTCATTTTTATTGTACAAGACGGGAACATATGTTACACCAGGAAACCGTTTTTCCATCGCAATCAAAGTCAGTGTTGGGGCTGTGTTATTCCCGATTTCTTGTTCGTTGCAACACGCGAATTACACGTTTAAGCTAGCGTGGTAGTTCTGTAGTCAGGGATATGCCGCTGAGAACAAGGTCGCCGCTTGGTTTCGCGGCCGAGGTTTCAAATGGAATGGGCTGAACGCAAGAATCCTAGTTTACCACCTTCATCTGTGTCCTTCGAACACCAGGTGCAGAGTCGTCCGAACGGCGCCTCTCAACGTCATTTTTTACGCGAGCTGCAGGACGAAGGCCGGGTGTGGACCGTTAAACCTATCAATAAAATCATCAACAAATTCTTACACGCCCGCCATCCTTGTTCATCTAAGTCTTCCCTTATAAGTTCTTAAAACTGGTAACAGTCACAGTGTAAACAGAAGGAAGTACTTTGCGCGAACGAGTGTGCATTTTTACAGTCATAAGTATTGCTTACTGCGACGTGATGTCTTACAAAATGCCTCATCGCATGATGCTTATTTGAAGCATGCCACGATCAGCTAGCTCTTTCTCAAGACTTTCTTTCTCTTTCTTTGTCAGAATGTAATATTTTTTAAAAGCGTCGTTTCTTTACTATTGAATATATAGCCTCTCTGAGTCGTGACATGGTTAACAGGTTCTATTACGGCTCTCAAGTTAGCCATATTAACGGGACGTCTTCGCAGGTTGGAAATACAAATTCGAACTTGTTTTCTCCGATTTCACGTATATTTAAGAGTATCGGGGCTGACAGAATTGCGGCGCCCGTAGAGATTCAGTAAGTCAGAAAACGATACGAACAGTGTTTCATTGATGAGCATTACTTCGCGCTTTATTAATCCGGGATAATAGCGCGGCGGTAGGGCACATGCTTCTGCTATCTCGCAGCCATAATAGCGTACGCAATAAAGGGCCACGTAATGGAACGCGTAATGGAAGCTCTTTGGAGAGGCCTGCAATAAATTCTCGCCCGTATAATCCCCAAGAGGAATGCCCTCAAGGCGTAGCACCTAATTTTGCCTCCCGCAACGGATTGCGAGCGAGTGTGGTGTTCGTCGCGATACGCTCTCGAAAGGGCATGTGTTATAAGGCGCGTAATAGAACACGAGCTCCCAAGACGTTAATCCTTAAGTTTTACTAAGGACAAGAAGCATTTTAAAATAAATGAAGTTACAACACGAAAAAAGAAAAACTTACACAGAAAATATGGACGATGATTGTCAATGCAAGGAATAGGCCGCACGAACGTACGAACGAACCAGCGAACGAGGGACCTCCCTCCTCCCCCCCCCCCCCCCCCCCCCCCCACCTTTTTGCCACCCATCCCCGGAGCTCAGTTGCCTGAGAGCACGCGCGCTTTCCATTGGCGCATTTCCTCGCCTTCCCTCCCCCAAGTCCGACCTACCGTCCTACACCCCGACAGTAATATTACCACGGACCTGCAAAATAATACCAAAGGCCTACCCCGCTATAACAAAATATATTTTACACGTACAGTTCTTCAACTACCCGGCTCTTACAACGCCAATTCCTCGTAATAATTTGTATAATCGCACACAATACTTCAGTACGTATAGTTGTACACGTGCTTCCAAGAACTGTGCTCTCTATATTTCCTTTCTCTCTCTTTTCATCCCTATATCCCCTTCCTCCAGCGCAGGGTAGCAAACTGGACGTGCGTCTGGTTAACCTCCTTGCCCCTCCTCTCCTCTATTTCTCTCTCTCTCTCTCCAAGAATGCGTAGGCTTTATAGCAAACCACCGGTAAGGCTTTCATTGCCTGAGTTACTTGTGGCAGGGCAAGATTTGCGTTTTAACGCGATAGCAATTGAATGGAAAGCCGAGGCGCGCTTGCACCTTCATCGCCACGACCACGACATTCCTAGTGTTGTCACTGTATTAAAGGCGCATGCAGGGCTCGTGCGCGGAGGGTTAGAACGTCAAAGACACGAGAGATGAGCAGTGTATTGGGGACAGAGCCAAGTGGTCTCACTCTCGCGTTCCGCTTAGTAGGCCCAACCACGGGGCCAGGGCGGCGGTCTGCCTTCCGCTGCTGGCATGATGCTTGTGGGGCTCAAACACAAGCGTTCCTGCTGAGCACCTGTGTGCGTAACACACTGTGGTTCATATTGCGGTCTGATAGGATAAAACAGATAGCTACGACTTACGAACGCCGTCGGTTTTTCCTATGGTCTTATTTTGCGCACCGTCAAGGCGGGACGTCTGCAATACCAGTGGAGACGTTCCGCATCGCGGTACCGATAGAGTTTTCTCCATAAATTACTAGAAGGAACGCTGACGCTGTAATTGTACAACCACCATGGGAATGATGGTGATTACATGGACGTATTCGATCTCCGTGTTGGTGGCTTGAGACATTCTTCTGGCTTTACTTACTACGCTTTACCTGTGATTATTTGCATAAGTTACACAGTCTTATTTTTCTAAACGAAGAAGGGAATAAGAGTACACGTCTAAATTAGGGCACATTTACATTGTTTATCCTTTTCCCGTCATGTCGTCGTAACGACAGCGTGACGACGAATGGATGAGGAAAGCGGTATAGGGAGACGACGGCATCAGGAGAGTCGGTTGACGAAGTTATAATGACTACGAACGCGTCACGACGAAGGCATGACAACGAATGAGTGACGACCAGCATATGACGACGACGCGTTGAAAGCAATTGCGTCCCGACGATGGACTGACGAGAATTGCATGACCCCGATGGAAGGACCACAATCGAATCACGGTGACGTCATGACAACGAATGCATGACGACGGTATGACGACGATGACGTGACGATGACGGCATGACGAGCGTTGATGACAAAACTGGAATGACGACGATGTAATGTCTATGACTGTGCCATGACCACGTACCAAGTGGTCCAAGCTATTAGACAACTTAGGCCACTTCGTTGGCGTAGTAGGCGTAACGACGGCGTCATGATGAGAGTCAGAGCTGGAATGATGACGATGGAAGGAACACGATGGGCATCACGGCCATTATCACATGCCCATTTACTCTAGCTGGAAGACAACTTGGGCTGCTCTTTTGTCGTACGAGGCTAGACAGATATAGACAGGTAGATAGATAGATAGGACCAATACGCCTCAAATATATATAGGGAAAGGATGCTAATCACACTAATAAAACGGGAATAAAATTATGCAGGTCCAACTCAAATAGTGCAATCCATGTGAAGTAAAGCTTTTCTGAAGCGGTGAATAAAATGCTATAAGTTTGTCTACTTCATTCCTGGGCCTGTGGCGTAATGGAAACTCGCGCGCGCGTGTGCCTTCGCACACTCGCGCTACGCAATGTGACAAACTGTACATATGCTTGCATTTCTTCATTTCATCTTACGCATTTTAAATGCAGCCGCTGCTACTCGGCCAGTCCCCCTTTGTGGGTATGCGCCATTGTGTGGAAATAATCACCATGAAAACGCAGCAATCATCTCCAAGAGGTAGTAGGCGTTGGCGCAAAATTTGCCTCCCACGTTTCGGCCTATCCCCCACAGCGGGCACAATGCGCCGCCCGATTCCAGGGAGCCTACATGCAACGCTGTCCAACCCCCCCCCCCCCCTCTCCCCTCACCCTTTCCCATGTGGGTGCATGCCATATTATGAACATTCAGCATACTTAGCACGCGGACACTCTTCCTGGCCGATCACCCCTTGTGGCTATGTATCATAGCATGCGATTCATAACGATCGACACGCTGCGATCATCCCAAATAGCTAGTTGGCACCGAAGAAGTGTACATACGGTAAGGACAGAAAAAAATGTGGTTGTGGCATAATCGTTAGAGAATTGCGCTGCTGTGCTCGGGGGCCGAGGTTCGAAGAGGCTTCTTTTTTTTCTTTACTGCGAATTCACTTGGCGTGAGCACAACGAGCGACCGACCGACCTGCCCTGGTGAAACTCCGGAAATGCAGGCACAGAAAGCGTCACTTAAAATGAGTCGCGTGTTGTGGAAAACATAACACAAAAAGTAACTCACCTTATTAAACAGCGTCGTCCTGCGCTACATAGACAGTGCTAGCAGGCACAGCTTTCGAATTCGCACCTTCCGGAGTTTACGAAGCTCTCCACATGTTCCAATTCCATGCTAACGAGGCTCGCAGTGCGCGAAGCCTACCACATGCTTAATTATGCACTTACCGAGCCGTCGCCCTCTTCCATTCTGCACCGTTCAGATGCCATGCGTTGTGCCCTTAGTGCGGTGGCCTAATTGGCGCGCCGCAAGGAAGTCTCGACATTTGTGGCGTAGAAACAGCATGTAGTTTGATCAGATTGTTCCGCTTGGCTTAGCTAATTGAGGGGAAGAAGGGAACGGCCTCGCAAATTGGCGTGGGCTTTAGGGTGTAGCCGTGTTTGGTTAAATGTGATTAGGGAAACCGGGTGGTGCGTCGAGAATTGCCACTCGTAATTGAATAGAGGCCTTCACCATTTGAAGTTCGTGGCATTGTAAAGCCACAACGATTCCAGCGCCAAGTGATTCAGAGTAACGCCCCTGAGACAGCCGCAGTGGCTCGCAATTAACGTTCCCGGTAACAATGCTCTTGCTTACTCCATTCCTCCTTATTTTTTCCAAAACAATCTTAGTATGGTTTTCTGGGATAGAAGCTGCATCCTGTAGAATGACAGAGGTCTGGAAGCCAGAAAGAAGAATGACCTCACTGCTATTTCACGCTAAACACTGTCTTTCACTGGGAATAATATTATGACATGTTCTTCGTTTTCTTCTGTTTTTTTCTAAGAATGAAGGAATCTTACAGAGATGTCTCTCTGAAAATGACTGAATCAAGTGCTCACTGCAAACGAAAAGCTTATCAGATTTTAATTTCTGAAGTTTTCACTCCTTTATTCATCTGCTGTTCGATAAAATAACTTACGTACGAAGCTGGAAAACTACTTCCATGTCTAATGACAGTAACTTTAAGCTTCCATATAACGAAAATATTTAGTGCGAACAGTAGTTGTGCCTCCGACCACCAGGCTGACTACATGCTCTACTAGGGTGTTCCTGTGGTTCGAAAGTTCGAAAGCATTGAGGAATGAACATAACGCTTGTACTTAACATCAAGAGGTTTGGAGTGGCCGAGAAATCGCACCAGACCGCATAGCCACATTTAGTCGACCATTTAGTGAGGATGAAACTAAAGTTGTAGGGCTTTACGTGCCAAAACCACGATCTGATCATGAGGCACGCTGTAAAGGGGACTCCGAAATACTTTTGACCCCCTGCTGTTCCTTAACATGAGTTTAAGTCTAAGTGCATGAGTGTTTTTGCATTTCGCCCCCATCGAATGCAGCTGCCGCGGCTAGAAACGAACCTCGAACTCGAACTCAACAGCGAAACACCAGAGCCAGGGGGCTACCGCCTCCTGGCTATGGAGGCGGTAGATCTGGGGTTCGGTTGAGCAGCATAGGAGGTGACAGAGTGAATATGTGCGAGTCTCAACGTTTCGCTGATGTTGTTCTCTCACGTGACCACATTCGGCCCACACCACTTGTTTTATGCTTTATATAGCGGCCTGCCAACCAGAAACAGGACCTATCTCTCTTTCAACAGCCATGTCGAAAGGAATTTTTAAAGAAAATTAATGCGACTACGGTGACTAGTATGGCAAGAATTTAAAGGAAACGAAGGGAAGTACAGGCCATGGCCTTTGTTTTAACGAAAAAAAAAAAGCCGGGAGATCCCACCCCCCGTGGGAATCAATGTTATGCGAAGCAGTGTGCAGGGACCGAAACGAAACGACTGTGAGAGCATCAAGACCTAGGCGGCTATTTCATGACCTACATGACACGCATGTCATGAGCCCTCAGAGACCTTACAACGAAAGCCTTAGTCATGGTCATGACTATGACTTCGACCATCAACCTTTAGCCTTTTCCTTCACTTGGTGCCCACGTCCGAAGCCATTTCAGTGGTTCTTGAGTATTAATGATCTTTCGCTGAGTCATTGTCATTTTTGCTCAGTCATGATCATGACTATCACTTTTACCATCATCCTTTAGTGTTTCCTTACTTAATACCCACGTCCGAACCCATTCCAGTGGTTTTTGAGTTAATTCTTTTTCGCTGAGTCATTGTCATTTTTGCTGAGTCATGCTCATGACTATGACTTCTACCAGCATCCTTTAGTTTCCTTCACTTATTACCCACGTCCGAACCCCTTTCAGTGGTTTCTGAGTGTTAATCATTTTCGCTGGGTCATTGTCATGACCTTCATAATACGCATGCCATGACATTCATGTCATGACATCGCATTTATGTTCGTCATATACTCTTGTGATAGTATACCAATTTTGGTACCTACCAAGTTAACGAAACGACCATGAGGGCACCAAAACTTAGGCGGATTTTTCACGACCTACATGACAGGCATGTCATGTCATGAAATTTAAACATTTATGTTCTTCATATACTCTTATGATAGTACATCAATTTTGGTGCATACCAAGTTAACGAAACGACAATGAGAGCACAAAGACGTAGGCCGCTAAATAGATAGGCAGATAGATACTGTCAAAGTAGCAAATGTTTGCCAAGAAATGCATCGCATTTAAAATTGTTTCGCATTTAAAATGGTTTTTTTTTTCTAATAAAATGTTATCTTGAAATAAAATTTTCTTGCAAGTCCACGTTTTCATTAGGTTTTATCAGGCGTAAATAAAATATCAGGCCATTAGGTCGCAGTGATTTAGACAGGATTTATAATCATTTATGATGAATAACTGCTTCGTAATATTTATTAATCATCATAATATTATTAATCATAGTATGACCGTTCAAATTATGATTAATAAGCGCTGGCGTTCTCCAGCCGCCGCGCGTCCAATGAGCAGCGAAACTTGGTTGGGAGTCAAGTAATCAGGAACGTTTATTGTGCCCGTGATAGGACACGAAAGAAAAAAAATGCATTAATTTATGTAAACACCGTTGCTTATTATTTGTACTGAGAAAAATTAGATTGAGCGATGTAGAAAGTCGATCACATTTTACCACCACAAAAAAAAAAAAAAAAAAGAAAATGCGATGCGCGCACCTTCACTCCGGATGCTTCGTCCAATGTTCAGTACTCGATCTGTTATTGTTCAGTGGAGAGAAGTTGAAAAAAGAACTGTCACGCCAATGCCTAACTATTGGCACACCCAGACTTTCATGATTTCCTGCCGACGAAAAGTTAACATATTTTTGAAGAAAAACTGCCTCTAAATTTTCCACCCTCTATTCTTATTAGTTATTCGATAAGGCTCATATTATCTGTAGGAGGTGTCAGGGCTAAAGACCTGCGTTGTTGTTACTGGCGAAACATCGTGAGCCTTGGCGTTCTATTTACTTATAAATTTTTTGTGTTGTGCATCACGTGAGGGAGGAGCAAACTATTTATCAAGGTACGCTAGTTGCAGTATTAAAACCACTTAAATGTAGATACGGATGATCAAATTGTAATACTGAGGTCAACACTACTATAAGGAAGAACACAGAACCATGAGGATCACGTTATATAAATATGATATGAGCTGAAAGAAACCATACGGACTAAGTATACTGGACTGATTTCATAGGAAGCTAAGTTATGTAAACCGGCTGTATGTTTTTTTTTCTCGAAATGATGACATCAGCAAATGCCAACAATGTTCTCACGAGGACTACCTCAAAGCATTATGTCAACAGGCATTGCTGAGCGTTAATGCATGCCCTGCGGTAAGCTCCACTTCAAACTCCAGAGTATCCCTTTTTTTCACCGACAGAAAAAGCAGCAGAGAGAGTTAATCAGAAAAACACGATTCAATGCCATGGAATAAAATACCTGAGCAGAAATGAATCTCTCCAGGACGTCTAAATGAGGATTTATGGCGGCGCTTTCGAAACGTCGGCACATACGAAAAATACAGAGTGCTTTCTCATGCAGCCGTTTCGACGCAAGTGACATTGAAATAAACGCACGCAATGGCTTCATTCGGTATCTTTTTTTTTTTGCCTGCTTCCTTGTACGTCATACGAGAAACCGTTGCGTATGGCTCTGAAAGTCTCCTGCCAGAAACGAAGCGGCGTTGCTGCGACGGCGTTAAACGCGACAGCGTTAAAGGCACGTGTCACAGTAAATCCGGCGTCGGTTTCGGCGTAGGCGTATTGCGTCGGCGTCCGCGGGCCGAAAAATCATCCCGGACCACCCCGACCAAGCGGGCCCTCCTCCGCGTGGTGCAGAGGCGTTAGTGAACTAACTGAATTTCTCGAAGTAAAATGCGTCAGAAAAATCGCGAAGTAAGACTTATTTCTATTTTCTTATTTCTTATTTCTATTATTTAGAAGTACGACCTATTTCTGAGGAGCAGCCGCTGTGCCGCCTTCGCGGAGACGTATCGTTCTATCCGATCTCGACGCCCCTTCCTGACGACGTGGTACCGTCTCGGGTTTCTCGACGATGAGCGCCGATCACGCCACGTCAGTCTTTAGCGGTGTGCAGAGGTACATGTCCCATAGGGCGTATACCTCTGCATTGTGGTAGTCGTATCAACGTCGATGGCTGTTCGCTGACTAGAAAGGTGTAGTTCATGGTCATTCTAACAAAACATTCCCAACACCCCAGACGAGTGACCGCAACGTTCAATCCGGCTATGGCCTTCGAAGAGACTTTGTTTTTAATGACCAGGGGGTGAAGTCAGAAAGGTTTTCATTTGCCACTGTAGGGCCGGCTTTGCTAGTAGTTGAACGCCCCTTTAACGAGTGCTTCTACTGCGAAATGACCTGTATAACAAAGGATTGATCACGCCCCGACCGAATTTTCATCTTTAATATCTATTCTGAACCATTCAACAACAAAGACCATTACACTGAACTTGCCTGAACAACGAAGGGAATTAGGTGTTCCCTAGGCTGGTTTGTTGCTTGACAGCGAACACCGCGTCCGGTTGTTGTCACGGCCTTTCGCAGACGCCACGGAGCTACTACGTGAGTGTTACAGCCCTGGTGCCTTGCTCCAGGAATCGGTTATCTCGTACATTGCTTGTTCTAACGCCGAAGATGGTTGGAGTATGGCTGACAATACGTCGGAGCTAATAATGGCGTGATGACGTAAATTGGCCTGATGACCGACAAAGTCTTCAAAGCCATCTTGGGTGGAAAGGGCGCAAATGTTTAGGAAGGCAAGTGGGATGAAGGACCGGTAAAGGGACGAAGAATATTCACGGTAAAGGAGGCGATAGCGGCATTCCATCTCGACGATCTTCAGCCTTTATTGGCGTCGCTGTCACGTTTCGCCATGGAGCATGCTGTCTACTTCGGTGAAATAAGGTGGGCTGCAGGGCAACACTCATTGATTTCAGCGTACACTAAAACCATTTCTCGGCTTATTTAACCTAGTCTCTCTTGAATTCATGATGAAACAACGTTTTCACTTGATGAACATGCTTTGGCTGTTCTAGTGCGAGCGGTACGGTGCGCGATCTTTACAACAAGTGACTTGTATTACAAAAAAATTGTAGGTCCAAAGGCTTTCGTTATTAAGGTGTTTGATCATATGTTCATCACGATTGGTCCTGCCTCTGCTTTTACGAACAGTCCGAGCATAACATCTTTGTAAATGCGGTTCAGTTCTCAAAAGGATGAAGCATGTAATTTTTGCTGACTGAGAAGTTCATTCACATAAAACATGCACTGAGCACACGACAAACAAACCAAAGCGTTTCAGCGCTTGTTATACCTTCTCGTTAGTTAGTGGTCTAAAGTGAGTGAGTGAGTGAGTGAGTGAGTGAGTGAGTGAGTGAGTGAGTGAGTGAGTGAGTGAGTGAGTGAGAGAGCCTGCTGCACAGCGCGAGGCAAAGGGGAGAAGAGAACGAGAAGGTTATAGGTGAAGATGACGGGTAAAGAGGAAATGCAGTAAATATAGTAGCTAGTCAGATTAGTCAGATGGATATATTGCAGCTACGAGTCGATACTCGCGTACAACTAATACACTGATGATTGTGCCTCGTTAGCACCATACTTCCAAAGTGCTTGAGGCGGAAACTGGGCAATAGTCGAAGACGTGGTAAAGCAAATAAGGAGACTATCCAAAACATTGGCTGAGAAGTAATTTGTTTTTGTGACATGGGCAATGTTTAATTTCACTGAAAGACATGAGCAAAGGGAGAAAAAGAAAAGTAGAAGTCGGTGTCACCAAACAGAGCATGCCCGAGGATTCTGGGTGTATGGTGGCTGTCATGCACGCTAAAAAGAGATTTGGCAGACTAAACTGTAAGTTCATGCCTGCATAATGTGAAGCATTTATGATTTGTAGAGTACGGCTGTATGACCAACGTAACTGTGGTGCAGCGAACAGTTATGCGTATGCTATATGATGTAGTGTTTATATTTAAAATGTATCTTTAGGAGATTGTGTTTCGCATGGCACAAGTAAACTAAAACCCAGTGGCGTATATACCTAGTGAACACATATACCTAGTGCAAATCCAGAGTGTGCATACCCAGTCCTCCCTGGGGCACATAATTTGATATCTCGCTACCACCGAGATCGGCCCACGAAATCGGTGAGATACACCACCCAATTTTGAAAAAGTGTCGGCGACTCGGACAAGAGTCCCTTGCATTAAAAAGGTTTACACCCTTTGGGGCGCATTTTGTGCCTTAACAATAATTTTCATCTTCTCTCTTGCGTTTGTTTTCTTGGAAACTCTGTGATCCCTACTTTCCCGTCAAGAGTTCCATATGACTCTGATATCGCGTGAGCCTTTCGTGAGATGACAGTACCTTGTGCGCCGCGTTAATGAAAGCAAAGGTGCTCAAGATCGATGACGATTATTGTTTGGGAATAACTTAAGTCTGAAAGGGTGCAACGTTTTTTTTATATAGTGTAGGTGCGCAGACAAATACACCATTTCTATGTCGGTGAACAAATTTCGCTCACTCAGACAAATTTTGTTTTTTTGGTAGGTTTCAATAATTTCCCGAGTCACAATTTTTCTTCACCACCCTAGCACTCATGTCATTTCGCCTATAATTTGTCGCCTTGGCACTGATGAATACGACGTGGTATTTAACATTTGTTGCGTTGTTACGAGCGTAGAGAATAATATTGCAATGCACTTTGAACAAAACACTTTGCTGTCGTTTTAATGTTTACACTGAATAAACTGGATAAACCCCGCCATTGTTATTATTTTAGAATCAGAATATATCTTCCACATTACGGGCTAAGTAAAAATATTTGTAAAGCTTCATGAATTTTTGCAGGGAGTAAGTTGGGAGTGAAAAGGACTAAACGTATTCGAGGCAAATAGGTCGGTGCCCTGTAATTAATACCGAAAATACTATTCCACGTGTCGTGTTGGAAAAAAAAGGAAATGTCTTGGGGTTAGGCCGCAAAGCCATTTCAGAAGCATTAAAAAAGTAAAGAGTTCCGCTTGCTGTATTTAAGCAGGAACTACTGGCCATGTTGGTATTTCGTATGCAAACAGAACATTTATTCTCCACCGCTACAAGGACACGAAATTATCGCAAGAATTTTTTCCACCCAGAAACATCGAACGCGCAGGCTCACTTGTCTCGTGGGAGCTCGAACTCTAGTTTGCAAGGGAACGAGCTCTGACCTCGGTTGTGGCGATGGTGCCAACGAAGGCTTATAGGACGAGCCATCAAAATCGAATCAACCGTTCCGGAAGACACAAACACCAGGAATAAAAAAAAACGCCATACATTTGAAAAGAAACGGATTGGCCTTTAGCGTAGGGCGCGTGTTTTGTTCAAATATGCCTTATGCGCGCTACAGCGGGCTGATGTCCATTTATGTAGAACAACGCGGAAAAGTAAAAGCCGGCCTCTATCGCGATAAAGCTCAAGGTTGTCGATGAGAGGCTATTCTTGACTGTATTGCTACTGCGTGTGCATATTTCTTTTATCCACTGCTTTCAGTAACTGCATTTAGCTGAGGAAGATAGTGAAATTTCGTTATAGTAGTTCTGTGACATATTTTTGGGAAATATTGAGCATGAAAAATAGGCCATCGGAAACGCCGGCTATCCCAATCATAAATAAACTAGTTTGACTAAAGTATGTGAAAGAAAGGAAGAAAAATATACAGGTCCAACGCACAAGTTGCACCGCATTATGCACCACAAAAGTCACAACTTTGTTATGATGCAGTTTGTTATGTTGCAGTGTCACATACCGAATCGCTAAACAAAAAAAATTAAGAAAATGAAAGAATTCGTGAAACATAATTGATCATTCTATTAAAAATCAGTGTGCTCCAAAGAGGCTTGTGAGCTGACGTGAAATGCACCGGTTTCATGGAGGACGTTACGATAACAGTTACCATAAACACTATCTACAGACTTAGTCAACATACAAGTGTTATGTACGCCACTTCACTAGTAGTTTCATATAACCTTCGCATATACGTTCACGAATATATCGGCCGAGATAGTGATCAATCCAACAACACCGAGCACCCCGGCTGCCACGCGTACAAGGGAAATTTGGCAAGGAAAGCTTCGTAAGAAATATGCGGATCCCACTCACTTTGGGAATGGATGTAAGCGAAGCTTTGTAATGCTGTTTGCTTTGTTTGACTATAATTAGCGGTGATGTTGGCGGCGAATGCGCAATTTCTTCGGTGTTTAGTCCAATACGAGAGGGGCGAGTTGACGTTACGCGTTACGCTGCGTGCACCACTGCTTTTTGTCTGCGTAGTCCACAGGACACACGGGGAGACGTGTTTGCTGATGCGTTGTTGTGCATCATTCTTTATAATCTCCGAGAGTTGAGAATTATCACGGCGTCACATGGCGTATCGCATCCTGGCGGAAGTGTTAAACGTTAATTGAATTATGGGGCTGTGCGTAATTCAGATAATTATTATAAAATTGTATGTATACACTGTTTACGTGCATTTTGCTGGGTAGCGAAAACGATCCTGTTCCGCACGGCGCTTCTTTCGGGCCTACGTGTCCTCGACGCTGAGTGCACGCTTGGGAGCCATTTTGCGGGCGCGTGTTTACGTGCTCCTTCTGCCCACGTGCCCAGCACGCTGTTGAGAAGCCAGCTCTAGGCGATCTCTTCAGGCCGTAGACGATTGTAATCTTTACACTATCACAGCCCAGCGCGTGACCTCCACAGCTTAGCACCTGCATTTTTTGTCGCATGGGAAAGCAAGCACAGCACGTGCCATACGCACAAACTACGCATCCCGGATCGCGGCGGCGCCGGGCGGGATGCGCAGAGGCGAGCGCCATCTGGTAGTGTTGCAAGAAACCCAGCGGCACGCGCGGTAAGACCATCACAGAAGCGTCCGGAAATTCCGGAGAAGAGGCAAGGAAACGTTCGCTTTTAAAAAAAGTTGCGGCTGAACCCATCTGACAATGACTGTCGACGCTAATGCGCGAGCATTGAGTCAATATTACGACACAGCGTATTGCCACCGTCTAAAGGTGTTATGTAATAGGCGTGTGCTGGTAGCGGGACTCCTCTATCGCGCTTCCGTAAGAACACTCGGCGCCATCTATCGCCGCAGCACATATGCACACATTGCCACGTATTCAGTGACCCAAGTTTTTTTAAGTATTTGGTTTCGAACCCTGTTGACTCAGCACAGCAGCCCGATGCTCTACCCCCTTGACCACTGAGCATGGTATGCGGGAACATGGTTAGATATAAACATACACATATGGAAACAAACCTAGATACATAACCTCCGGAAATCGCGTGAACTAACCTAGGAATGCTGACGCATAACAAAAAAATGTCGCAGTTTCGCCCGAAAGGCGAAGCATCGATTGCGAGAGCTGGGGCGGTATTCTGTAAGAGTGTATACCTAGTGGACTGTCCATTTCGGTGGCCGTTGATTCGCTGCTGCTTGACGTGCAGGAAGTAGACTGGCTGGCACCTTCCTGCACATCAAGCAGCAGCGAATCAACGGCCGCCGAAATGGACAGTCCACTATAGGTAGACTCTTACAGAATACCGCCCCACATTAGTGGACAGCTGTCCGAAGTAAGGATTGTATTTTTATAGGCCGTATACACTTGCGAACACAGGCATACTAACTAAATCAACAAGCATTGGTCACGCGCGCACAAAGCAAACATGAACGCGTCTCACTCGATGACCGCGGAAACTCGCTGTCAAAACGCTGGAGTGAATAAGAGCGGCAGCAGCAGCGAGCGAATTAACCTTCGGCTGCCGCTCGCATCATCGCGAACTAAGCCGCGAACACACAGCGCAAGGCGGACTTTGTCGCCGCCGCAGATGGCTTTCAAGGTACAGCGGCCGGTGGTCGCGCGCGGTGTAGCATGACCACCCCCCCCCCCCCCCCCCCTTCCCGTCCCTACCCTCCCTCCGGAGCCTTGCGGAGCCTTGCTTGCCAGGCGGGGCCCGTGGCTACTCGGGGCGCCCGGAATGGACCCCCACCCCCCCTCCCTACCCTTCCTCCGGGGCGTTGCGCAGGACTGGAAGACGTGTCGCTTTCATTCCGCTGCGTTCTCTTGTGTACGCGAGATGGAGCCGCAATCCCCGGCTCACCCTTGCGCGCTTTCACTTGCACATGTAGAATACGGCGCGCGGCGACGATTTTATCTCCCTTGGACTTTATATGGAACCTCACGGCGACGACGACGGCGACAGCAGAAATGCGCTTGGAGTGCCCATACAGTTGCTATCGCCATAGAAAAATTCGGGCCAACCCATCTCAGTATAACTGTCGACGTTAATACGTTAACATTTAATTTATTTAACGACACAGCGTATTTCTACCGTCGAAAGTAGTTACGTATGAGGCGTATACAGCAACAGGACTAATCTTTTGGGCTTCCCTGTAGATAGGGCTCCGCCTTTTCGGATAACCCCGAAAAAAAAAACCGTAGACACTCGCCAGTAAAATTTTCGATAATTCGGATCTATTCGATAAACTCCGATTTTAACGGCCAATATGACCCTGTTCCGTTCTATATCGAAAGGACATGTTCTAAACAGTCATTGATACATCGGCCACTTTGACCGATATAAACTTTACCCCACGTCATTAGTATCTTGTAGACCCCACCCATCGCACATTTAACAAAGGGCTTGTCGCGCATGGAGCGAGAGACACGTATGGCCGCTGAACGACTGTCGCAGACATTCATGGATACTACGCTGCTGTCGCTGAAAAGTGGAGCCAGACAGTTGAGAGGAACCTTTTCGATGCACTCCAGTGCACCAGTGAATCGTTTTGGTATAGTGTTCAAATTGTGAATATAAATCTGAAGCATGAGTTACCCCGCGCGTTCGAAACCTAGTGCGCCGATTTTTAAGTTAGTGTTTCTTGAAACTGACGACAGCAGCCAACTCATGAGTTATTTGGCGAACTATCAGAGCGAATTAATCATTGACATTGTTGAACACCTGTCGCATTGGAGACTTCACCCTGTCAGGTGGCCAGTGCTTTCTCGCTGCGCGCTGAGTCTTATAGCGCAAGCGTTGAAAGGGCATTTTGAAAGCTGAGAATCATCAATCGAAAGGAGCTTTCTTCCATCAGTGACAGCAACCTCGTAAAGTATGATTGCGTCTATTACAACAATCTTTAAGGTTGTAATATACACAAACGTAGGTGTTTTGTATTCAAGTATTTGTGCTTGTTTGTATAGTGTTTGTGCGTTCAAACCTTCCAGACAACAAAATACGCTTCGTGTGTTCTGATGTTACCGTGTTCAGATATAATTTAATCTAAGATTTTGTAGTATTAACAATAATGCAAAATTTAACTCCGAATTTCGGATAATTGGGGATTTATGAGAAATAAACTTCGATAAACTCCGAATTTGTGCCAGAAAATAAACTCCGAATAACAGCCTCCGAATTTCAAGAAGAATAAACTCCGAAAACACGGAGCCCTACCTATAGGGTGTCTCGATAATAGCGCCCCCGATCAGGGTGGAAGACTCTGGCACAGTTGCACACTGCATGCTGTTGCTGCTTGCCAGGCACCTTTTTATTGCGATAGCAATTATATGGACACTCCCAGCGAATTTCTGCCGTTATCGTCGCTGTCGCCGTGGTCGGGGACGTCGCTGTGAGGTTCCGTCTCAAGTCCAGACACGGTAACATCGTCGCCACACGCCGTATACGCTGCATGTGCGAGTGAAAGCTTGTGAGGGTCAGCTGACGATTGCTGCTCAATCTCGCGCGCGCAAGGGAGAAGAAGCGCGCTTCTGTTACGAACGATGCTGAGGGGGAGGCAAGAAAGGGCGGGGTTGCACGCCGGCGGCGGCGGCTTACGGCGCAGCTGCGCGGGCGCGGTATCTTAAAAGCGATTTGCGATGTGGACAAAGTGCAACTAGTGCTGTTAGCTTCGTATGCGCTGTGGTTTCGTAGTTTAGTTGGCGTTGGAGCGAGATACGGCACGAAGGCCAATTCGCTCGCTCTTGCTGCCACGTCTCTTCACTCCAGTGTTTTCACAGCGAGTTTCCGCGATCATCGAGCGAGATGTGTTCATGTTTACCTGTGCACGCGTTACGCTGTGCTTGTTATTTTAGTTAGCAAGCGAATGTTTACCAGTATCTACTGCCGATAAAACTGCTATCCTTAGTTCATATAGTTTTCACTAATTTGCTATCGCAATCGATGATTCACCTTTCGGGCGAAACTGCGACATTTTCCCAGCTTGTTTTCGGCTAGCTTTGTGTGCGTGTGTGACCGCGTGTGAGCGCGCGCGCGCTTCCGTCCGTCCGTGTCAGCGGGTTTGTAATTGCGTGCTTGTGTGCAAGTGTGTGCGCGTGTGCATGCGTGTTGGTGTGTTTGTGCGTGTTTATGTGTGTGCGTGTGTTTGTTCCTGTTTGCACGCGTGTACATCTGTAACGGCGTGAATGTGTGTGTGCCTGCATGGATGTGCATGATTGCGTGGTTCGGGCTTGGATCGCGCTTTGCGGGGGCGTCCGGCACATGAACACGCAGCACCTCCACCAGACGTCACGCTGTTGTGACAGTGATGAACACAGTAGCGATAACTGTGAATCATGGAAGTAAATCTTTACTCGGCGAACCTGTGCCCATGAAAAACAAGCTATAGTTAAGAACAACAATTGCGTGAGCACAGTCAGCGATCGTCGAAAATCTGAACTGCGGGTCAAGCGCCTCGGCTTTTATATATGACTCGTCGAACGTTCAAGCGTAATCGCTGGTGCCCGCGTATTTTCCAGAAAGTAGTACACAACTAGTGTCGCGCATACGAATTGATTTAACGAAGTTCGGCGAGGACGTACACAACAGATAGAATAAACGATAAAACTGGAGAAACTTCCGATACATGCAGGCCAGTTCTGCGCCGAGCGATAACGTTATCAATTAGTTAACCGGTAAAAGGCAGTCACCGGAGAAAGATAGACAACTACACGTGTCAATAAATCATTTGGTTAAACGGAACCACGCAGACCTGTTTATCTGAAACGCTTATGAGCCCTAATTATGCGCCCATGAATGGTTAGTTCTTTGTTCTAGAATCTTGTCTGTAGTTCTAGAAATTGACCGTCCGTTCAATTCTAAGAATGCAGAGAGTACCGACCACCGCCGGTGTCATTGCCCTCAGTTTGACGCGCAGACAGCAGGTGTCTTACGCGCTGAATGGTAAAGGAGCCTGCGCAGTATTTCGAACTACTAGCGGTGCATAGGTAACTGTAACCCTTCCTGTAAACTAGTTGTTGGTATAGTGTTGCATATTCGATTATTTGTCGCTTTCAGGTATAATGGACCTGTAGCTTGAGCGTAGCGCCGCCATCTTTTTCCAGTGTGCTGCGAAATAGTTGCTAAGAACAAACACAAACGGGCACCAAATTATTCACAACTCCCCTTGGACAATCGCGTGGTGCAATGTGGAGAACAGAAGAAAAAGAGTGAGAGGAAAGGCAGGGAGCTTAACCAGTGGTGAGTTTTCGGTTTGCTACCATACACTGGGGTGGGCGTTATATTGGTTGAAATAAGGGAAAAGAAGGCATTGCATCGTACTTGCCGGTGAGCTTAGGTAGTTTTAGAATGTAGACGAGCCAAATTTAGGGGACGTCATCGCCCATGCAGGCCTAAAAAAGAACGCATAGAGAGTACAAAAGATCGCAGAAGGCATACAAAGTTTTTTTTTTTGTGGGTACGCAAGGATACTTAAAAATACTATTTTCTAAAGCTCCCTATCCACTCCACTGCATTAAACGGAACCCCGTAGAACCAGCAGCGTTGAGGGAACATGGTTCGGGATTCTGTTAGGCGGACACATTCAAATAATTTGGATTTTGCTTGGTCGGCCTAAATTTCGAACCAAACTTTCAGGAGACCAGCAGGTGTTCTTTCCGTGGTTCTCGTCTGTTTTCTATACTCAGCCGAAACTAACGTCAACAGAGCGAAAAAGCGCAGAAGCTTCATATAGCGTCCTCTAGAGGGAATTCTCTTCCGGGCGTGGCAATTGTCATGAGACGGAAGCTCGTGAACCGAAACTGAAGAGGGACCTGCAGCCATTACCCCTACCTCGCGTATACCGTTGTTTCCGCACGCCTCGGTGGTTCTCACATTTACTACAAGGCCTAAGGCCTTTGGTAAACCGGCCTAACTACTTCTCCCAGAGCCGCCCTTTTCTTTTGTGGCTCGATTCGGAACTTGTTCACACAAGCACACTGAAATGTGAAGCCATGCCTTGCTTTCTTGTTCTCTTTTCTGTCCACTCATCTTATGTTGCATTTGTTTCTTTCTGGTGTCGGCGTTCTTAGGCACTTTTTTTTGTTTTTTCACTTTGCTGAAAACGGCACAAAAATGTGGATTGCGTTGCTAAAGTCAGCATAGAAAAACTTTTTCACGCTTCGTTTGTTGCGATTTTTGAGCGAACAGAAATCTTCACGCTGAAAGTGCATTCCCTTGTTGTCACCTAGAAAATGGTCATGAAGAACGAAGAAAGTTTGGCCACGCTCGGCCTTTCGCTTTTAGAAATGTGCCGAGAAGTTAAACTCTCCCGCTTATTTTGATACAGTGCATTAAAGAAGAAGGCTGTCGTACTAGCCGCATATTGAGCTATGGTTAACGGACAGAAGTATTTAAGAATAAAGCTACAAGAAATACAGTTAAATTACACGTTATTATGGCAAAACTGCGATCAAGAGTGCATGAGTGAATCGGATTTATGTTGACATAAACGACTGCAAATTGAGCAAGTTGGTAGTATTTGAAGGTATTGAAAGGCAGAAGTGCAAAAACAATTTAGCCCGAGTATACAATGAAAAGGACCACGCAAACGATTTTTGCGCTGTTCTTGTTCTATGTTTGTGCCCGTGTTAGCACGCCTGCCTTTGCGTACTTTGAATGCTAGACAGGTGTTCCAAGATATCGTATAATAATCTACCGTTGACCTTTGGCGTTTATTTGTTTAGCTAACCCCCCTAATCTCAGACGATACTCGACTCGAAGCTCTTCCTTCAATCCGCCGAGTTTAAGCACAGTGCCATACATCGACCGCGGCAGAGGTTACGCGTCTCCAGAACTGTCGTGGAGTGTCAATGAAGCGCCGTGACCACTTCTGTCCAGCGGTGAAACTGTCATCAACATACTTTAGTCGAGGTGGAGGGCTGAGTGAAGTAGGTTCTAGAATAGGGGTTCAGTCTTGCAGGCTTGTAACGTTGTTCTGTTTTAATGTGATGCATTCTTCCGAGACTTTGCGAATCTACCTCGCCTCGCTGAATTATGCGTCACTGCGTAATGTATGTGTATCGGGTATATGTACCCTTATGGCCGCGGGTCGCCGTGATGATATATGATGTGTGGTGTTTTAAGGCACAAGGGCCAGGTATGGCCAAAGAGCGCCATGACAAATTGAGATGTTATCGATGAATTGTGGATGGCATGGATATTAAATTCCTAAATCACTCTTGGTAGATGTGACATGACTGTAAGAGGGCCTAAAAACTGTCGCTGCGAATAGCGTAAAACATGCCAGTGCAGAAATAACGACCCTGACTAGTTAGTGATGTGGGCTATATTTATGTCCACTGCAGGACGAAGGCCTCTCCCTGCAATCTCCAATTAGCCCTGTCTTACGCTAGCTGATTCCAACTTCCGCCTGCAAATTTCCTAACTTCATCACCCCACCTAGCTTTGTGCCGTCCTCGACTGTGCTTCCCTTCTTTTGGTATCCATTCTGTAACTCTAATGGTCCACCGGTTATCCGTCCTGCGCATTACATGGCCTGTCTAGCTTCATTTTGTCTCTTAATGTCAAATAGAATATCGGCTATCCCCGTTTGTTCTCTGATCCACACCACCGCTCTCTTCCTGTATGTTAACGTTAGGTGTAACATCTTTTGTTCCATCGCTCTCTGCGCGGTCCTTAACTTGTTCTCGAGCTTTTTCGTTAAAAACATATGATACAACAAAACGTAACGGCGATGCAAGAGCTTCAAGCCCTTGAATACGAGGGCAGTTAATCACGTGATAAAAATAACCTGTCCAATTTAGGGCGTAAGTTTCAGCTAAGAACTCTAAGAATAAGTTCAGATTGAAAAAACAGTTCATTGCTAAGCCTGATATATATATATATATATATATATATATATATATATATATATATATATATATAATAAAACAAGTGCATGCGCACGTAGAAAAAAATGTTAATTTCGACGCTTCGGCCAGGGTCCGGCCTTCATCAAGGGCTTCATGAAGTTATAAAGGCCGGACCCCGGCCGGAACGTCGAAATTAAAATGTGTGTTTGTCTACGTGCGCCTGCACTTCTTTTAATTTATTGAACACCCGATCCGAAGAAATACTTCCTTCATATATATATATATATATATATATGAATGCCACCTCCTAATATGCTTTATCATTCGCGGATGCAAACTGGGGTTGGTTTTTCATAAATTTTTCCTGCGTGGCACTTCATTAAAGAACCGTTAGCAACACTCTGGCCAAATAATTAGGCAAATAACCTACTTGTCTTTCTTGTATCGAATATTTTGAAATAAGATTCGGTGCGTCTTAGGAGATGCAGTAAAACGTCTTCTTATGTCCCAAACATGTTCGTAGTGTATATCAGCAGTTTTGTAAAAGTTGCAAAAGACCTTTGTGCTGCTATATTGGCTGAAACTAAGGAGCCCTAGGATGGAATGATTGTTCAGTCGGAGCACTCAGCACTTCTGCTTCCTTATAACCGCTCTTTTAATTTTGAATCCGTGACTGTGTGCTCATCCATTGTTGTACAGTATTGTTTCATGTATGCCTGCGGGTACATGATCTTTTTAGATGCGAAGCATCTGATGGTCGGGGCTATGTCACTCCCTCCCTCCACCGTGCGGCGTCCACACCCCTACTGCGCATTCGCATCCTCCTCCCCTCCCTCCTCCCCCTCCTCTCCTCTCCGACGCTCCTCTCCGGATTGCGCAACGAATGGCAACACCTGCGGCTCCGCACGCAATAATGCGAAGCAGCTTAGGTTAGAGACGCGACGGTAGGCGCCCCAGAGGCAGCGGCAACAGTCACCGACGCCGCGCGCGTTCGGTGCGAACGAGGGCAAAACGCCGACGGCGTCGACAACAGTTCTGCGCGTTGCTGGTGCTGCTGCATGTCCAAGTTTATACAGCTGATAAACCTACCTTGAGTCGACCCCATGGCTGCTTCGCATACTACTTAGGGTTCCCCTATGGGAAGATGGTGTAATTTTTTCATTTTTTAGTTAACAATACAAATATTAGCAGTTTCGCCCGAAGGCGTAAGTTATTGACAGCGATACCCAGGTTCAGAGTTGAACTTGAGCTCATAGAACGGTGTTCGAACTATATATACGTTGGTGCACCAATATTTGTCACCCTTCACAGCACTAACAGGCCGCGTAGGGCCTGTAATGGAATCGTACAGGAGCCACTACGCTGCCCGTGGGGAGCCGTGCCAGTAAAATTGCATTACTTTCATGTATAGGAGGTGATACTAAGGCGAATGCCTTAGGTTTCTATGTTGCCGGTGCGCTTGGCGAAACTGCGCTGTGGCGGAAAATGGCCGACACCCGCCGTGGTTGCTCAGTAGCTATGGTGTTGGGCTGCTGAGCACGAGGTCGCGGGATCGAAACCCGGCCAATGGTGGCCACATTTTGATGGGGGCGAAATGCGAAAACACCCGTGTACTTAGATTTAGGTGCACGTTAAAGAACCCCAGGTGGTCAAAATTTCCGTAGTCCCCCACTACGGCGTGCCTCATAATCAGAACTGGTTTTGACACGTAAAACCGCATAATTTGAAAATGGCCGACACCGCAAAGAGTAAAAACACGTAAATAATGTCGCAGTTTCACCCGAAAGGCGAAGCATCAATTGCGATAGCAAATTAGTAGAGAGCGATACGGAGTAAGGATAGCAGTTTTATCAGCTGTATAAACTTCGGCATTCAGTAGCACCAGCAACGCGCAGAACTGTTGTCGACGCCATCGGCGTTTTGCCCGCGTTCGCACCGAACGCGCGCGGCGTTGGTGACTGTTGCCGGTGCCTCTGGGGGCGGCTCGGAGGTTTTCGACGAGATCAGAACGGGACACTCGTCGAGAAGCGTCGGAAGTCTTTACCACCTTCCCGCTTCGCAACGTTTTATTGCGATAGCAATTATATGGACACTCAAAAGCAGATTTCTGCCGTCGGCGTCGCCGTCGCCGTCGGCGTCGCCGTCGCCGTCGCCGTCGCCGTCGCCGTGAGGTTCCGTATGACGTCAATGGAGATGAAATCGTGGCCGCGCGCCGCCGAACGCTGTATGTGCGAGTGAAAGGGCGCGAGGGACGCGCTCTTTCTCGGGGAGTGAACGCACGGCGGAGAACAAACGCGCGTTCTGCGCCGTGCTTCCTTAAGGGCTGCAGAAGTAGGCGTCTCTTTCCTCCTTTACAATCACCATATATGTAGAGCAAACGCGCCTTCTTGCAAATGCGCGAGAGGCCGTGGGGGAGGGGGGGAAGGGGGAGGGAAGGGAGGCGACGTTTAGCTGCGGCACCAAGTGCCTATTTATATCAGAGGCTCCGGCAACAGTCACCAACGCCGCACGCATTTTGAGCGAACGCGGGCAAAACGCCGATGGCGTCGACAACAGTTCTGCGCGTTGCCGGTGCTGCTGCATGTCCAAGTTTATACAGCTGATAAAGCTAATATCACTACTCCGTATAGCTCTCTACAAATTTGCTATCGCAATTGATGCTTCACCTTTCAGGTGAAACTGCGACAACTTTTTTATATAATTAGGCATTTGGTGCTGCAGCTAAACGTCGCCTCCCCTCCCACGGCCTTTCGCGCTACGGAAGAAGTCGCGTTTGCTCTATATATATGGTGACTGTAAAGGAAGAAAGAGACGCTTAATCCTGCAACCCTTCTGTGAACACGGCGCAGAACGCGCGTTCGCTCCCCGTGAAAGCGCGCGCGTCCCTCGCGCGCTTTCACTCGCACATACAGCATACGGCGCGCGGTGACGATTTCATCGCCGTTGATGTCATACGGACCCTCACGGCGACGGCGACGGCAGAAATCCGCTTTGAGTGTCCCTATAATTGATAAAAATAATACTCGGATAGAGGTCAAATTCCTCAGGGAGGTTCCTGTCAACAAAGTAAGTTAGGGCCTATGAAAAGAAAATTTGGTACATTTCGGTCTGGTTGGGCATCGAACCCGGGCCTCCAGGGTGCGAGACGAGCACGCTTGCCTGAAACCACGGCTGCTTTTTTTCTTCGTTGTTTTCATTGTATGGAATTATGCGTAGTCCTATACAAAATTTGTTGCGTTACATTTATACACTCATGAAAAACGAATGCACACATGCTAGGCAGTCCAATGAAAGTTCAAAAATTGGGCAAACGAACACAAGCGTCAAGATACGAAATCCACTGAGTAACGGGATCAAAGGTTGCAACCACACTACGCACTTGAGCAGCCTCTTCTCGAAAGGCAGGCTTTGACGAGCGAAGTCGCTCATCAAGACTGATTGTCTTTTTGAAAGGAAAGAACCGCGGATACCGTAAGATGTGAGAGTGTGATGTTATTGGGTACAGGATCACTCCAGAAAGAGAGAAAAGCAGGACGCAAAAGCACAAGCACACATCAGGTACACACTTAATACAATGAAACGGCACACACACGCGACAGTTCCCCTAAATACACTCTAGAGGACATACAGCTATATATAGATTAGTCAAATGTAATCTGCATACAGTTCATGCGGAATCAGGTGTCGCCATTTCGGAGACGTCGTGGAACCGGTGTCGGACAGCAGGATTGGAGAGCAGGGCCGGACAGCAGGGCCGGACAGCAGGGTCGGACTGCAGGGTCGGACCCAGCTGGCCCTGCGCCACAGTCGCTGAGCCGGAGCCTCTGCGGGCCCGGTTTTCCGACGGCGGGGTTTGTGCGCGGGAGCACACAGCAGCCGCCCACCGAGCCACGTCCAGGTCAGGCGAGGTAGCCCTGTGGCCGCTCACCCGAACGCTCGTTCAGCCAGGCTCAGGACCGCCAGCCCTCCTGGACCAGTTGCCCAGTGGATGAGGTGGCCTCTCAGCTGGTGACAGCTTTGATTCGGGTGCAGACGTAGTGACGCGGGCGGCGATAGCTCCTATATGGGCCGTACGCCCAGCGAGGAAGCTCTGACGTCGAACGCCGAACCTCGCGCCCTGCTCACGCAGCGGACTACTGCTCTCTCGAGACACGCTTGTCGAGGCGCCACTGTCGACGCTCACAAATCGCTGTCGGTGACGATGATCACCTTAAGGTACATAACTACTCACGGGTATTGGCCAAGGGTCAGTGTCCTCTTCGCCACCGCACGCTGTCTGCATATGTTTATGTTTCCCACTCCTGCGTAACATATATTATCACAATACCACTCTTTTCGAGAAAGTTGTTCGCAACTATTCTAACACAAGGACGCGGGATGAGAAAAAAAAAGAATGTCATGGACGTTTGCCCAATTGTTCATATGAGCAAAAGAATAATTGTTCCCAGAGCATTGCGCATAGTTAAAGAACTAAGACACAAAGTTCAGTTTCATTACCAAAGCGTCTCACAAGGGAGAACGATTGGTTTGCACAGCTCACGCGTATATATGTCAATGGGACGCCAGCTCGGCGCAGCAGCTCGGCGAGAAACGGTCAGGCTCTGGAACGGTGTTGCTTCGGTGTCAACTTGTATAGGGCCCCGGACCCAGCCAGGTGCAAGAAAGCACCTTTTGTCCGGGATACTTTGGTTTCTTGTATAAGCAAACTAGAATAAAAATATATTGAAATTGATATTGATTGATAGTTAAAGCAGGAAGACGCGGGGCTTGAGGTCACGCGAAGGCTTACGCTCCGACACGTGGCTCTCACCAGGTAACAGGTTAACACCCCGACCATGTTGCTGACTCCCACGATCCTTCCTGGTTTCCTTGGAGGACGACGCTGAGGTATGAGACCACGGGAAACCTTGCACCTGGACTCGTAGCTCTCCTCAGGCAGGCGAACACTTGGTTGTGTAGGTTCCCGTTCTTCGTACTTCCTAAACATATTTAAATGAAAGGTTTTGATCCTTCCAGAGACTTGAATGACATATTAACGTCATTTTTTTCGCTCCATCACTTGGAATGGCTCTTTCCATTGCAATAAAAGCTTGTTCGAGTCAGTTGGCAACACATTGAGCGTTTTGTCGCCTGGACATAATTTCCTAGGGACATGTTTCCGGTCATAGTAGGTTTTTTGTTTTTCACGAGCTTTCTCCAGCTGTTCATGTGCGACCTTGCATGTCTCCACCAGGCGATTGCGCAAATCAAAGACATAAGTGTATGTCGTTCGCGTTTCTCCATCTAGTCCCTCGTTCGTCCACAGTTCCCTTAATACTGTCAACGGTCCTCAGACGTGCCGGCTGTAAATGAGCTGAAAGAGAGAGACACCGAGGCTTGCCTGTGGAACTTCTCTATATGCAAAAAGCAAAGGGGTAAGGTATTTGTCCGAAGACCGCGGTCTCTCATGGCACATTCCCTTTAACATCCTTTTCAGGGTACCGTTAAACTTCTCGACGAGACCATTCGCCATCCCATGGTAGGCTGTCGCCTTGAGTAGCCTGACTGAGAGCAGTCTACTAACTTCTTTTATCAATTCTGAGGTCAAACTTGCTCCTTGGGCAGCGAAAATTTATTTTGGCAAACCGACGCGAGAAAAGATCTCGATCAGCGCTTCTGCAACATATGAACTGCGTCGATTGCGGAGAGTGCCACAGCATCTGGATAACGAGTTGCAAAGTCGGTTAACGTAAGAACGTATCGGTTGCCCTGGTCTGACTTTGATGAAAATAGCCCAATTAAATCAACAGCCACCCTCTCAAAAGATGTACGGATCAGAGGCATGTTACCCAGTGGAGCGACTCCCACTTTCCCTTTAAGGGTTGTCCTTTGGCACTTGTCGCACGACTTCACGAAGCGTTTTACGTCTCCGTGTACATCTGGCCGAATAAAATTCTTATAGGACACGATCGGTTGTTCTCCTGATACCTTGATGTCCTGCCATGATGCTTTCATGTGCCACTCCTAATATGCCATGTCTAAATGCTTTAGCGATGATCACCTGCTTAAATATTCTGCCAGTAGCCAGGCGGTAAAGGCGATACAACAATCCTTTTTCTTCGATGAATTCGTAGCTGTGAGCCTTTCCAGAGTTGAACGACTTGCTCACTTTGTCAAAATTATGTTTCAGTACGCCACTGCGGAATAAGCGCGTGCCGCTACTTCATAGCGAGGAGGTCACATTTGTGCCACGTGTGTACTTCCCATTGCAGCTCGTTATGTCTTGCATGAAATTTAGCCGCGATTGTACGACCTAATGCATTACCAATGTGGCTTACAAAGAAGTCTAACCCAGATTGTATGACTTCATGTATTACTAAATATGCAGCAGGTTTTCGCCTTCTTGTGCTACAAGAGTGTAACACCGGCCGAACTTTTGTTTCGCACTTTTACTATTTTATAGCTTCAGAGGCCATATTCTCTTATATTGGCCTCTGAAGCTATAAAATAGGAAAAGTGCGAAACGAAAGTTCGGCCGGTGTTACACTCTTGTGCCTGTTACACTCAAGCCGTGCGCTGTGAATGTCGCGTGTAGAAACCGGGACTTTAGGCACAATACCTATTTTAACGCGAAAGCGTTGAGGGCCCCGTCTCGCAGAACATACGGTGTCGGCGTCGGCCAGTGCCCTGTGTCCCGTGAGTGAAAATTTCCGTATATATTTAGGTATGTGTATATTGCTACGGGAGAGGCGTATGTGCGGTTATATTGCCACACCATTCTATCACTAAAGTTGCTCATACCTTGTCTTACATTCTTGACCATGTGCTTCCTCGCAATTTTCAGAATGACAGCCAACAAACAAATGTCATGAAACCAGACACGGACAGCGCATGCCTTTTATGTTAAACCTTCTCAGACTGAAATATTGAAAGTGTGAAACAGTAGCAGTAAACCGGAAAATTATGTTTTTCTTTTTTTCTTTTTGGCGCGGCTGTGGAGTACCTCCGGGATCGGCCCACGCAAGAGGCCGCGCTTCCACCAGAAAACTCGTCTTCGTGCATAGCGTTCGCCGCCAGCGTTTCTCGGTAAACATTACTGTTACACAAGCTGCAGTTGCCGGGAAGCGTGAGAAGCAGCCAGGGATCTTTGAACGCAGTCGCGTTCCACTTTTAAAGGCGAAGCTTAATCGTCCTCCGAATTTTTGTTTTCCTTACATTCTTATCGTGCCTATCTAGCAAATAACCACGAAGTGTTGGCCTAGGAACATTTTCATTAGGGGCACTTTTATACTGTCTAAATTTGCCTATTTCAATGTCGTTGCCTATATTGAATTTGCAGAGCATAAAACGCTAATATACGCTAATTCGTCACATCCTGTGCGACCCCGTATGAGATCAAGAAATTGAAGTAAGGCGCCCACTCTCCGATCCACAATGTCATGTATTCGCGCCGGCAGGGACTCTGCATCAAACGGTTATTTTCCCACACAACAAAAATTCTCTTGGGAGCAATCAAAAGAACTAGAAAACGCATTTATTGTTCCAGAAAATCCACACGATTACCAGAGAAATATTTCTGAGTGCAGTTAGAAAAAAAAACTGATGCAGTCGTGCCCGTGGGCAAAGCGCAGACCTATAAGTTTTCAAGCCTTGTCAATACGTGATAGCATTCAAAGATCCCTGACTGCTTGTAATGCTTCGCTGCAACTGCAGCTTATGTAGCCGTAATGTTTACCGGGAAACGCTGGCCGCGAACGCTATGGACGAACGTGAGCTTTCTGGTAGAAACGAGGCCTCTCGCGTGGACCGATCTTCTGTTATTATTGCGATAGCAATTATATGGACACTCAAAAGCAGATTTCTGCCGTCGGCGTCGCCGTCGCCGTCGCCGTCGCCGTGAGGTTCCGTATGACGTCATTTGGAGATGAAATCGTCGCCGCGCGCCGAACGCTGTATGTGCGAGTGAAAGGGCGCGAGGGGCGCGTCTTTCACGGGGAGTGAACGCACGGCGGAGAACAAACGCGCGTTCTGCGCCGTGCTCGCTTAAGGGCTGCAGAAGTAGGCGTCTCTTTTCTCCTTTGCAATCACCATATATGTAGAGCAAACGCGCCTTTTTCGGACGCGCGAGAGGCCGTGGGGGAGGGGGAGGGAAGGGAGGCGACGTTTAGCTGCGGCACCAAGTGCCTATTTATATCAGAGGCTCCAGCAACAGTCACCAACGCCGCACGCATTTTGAGCTAACGCGGGCAAAACGCCGATGGCGTCGACAACAGTTCTGCGTATTGTTGCTACCAAAGCCGCTCACCTTACTTCGTATGACATTGCTGTGTTGCTATCGCAATCATTGCTTCGCCCTTAGGGCGAAACTGTGACATTTTGTTTCCCACTTTTAATATGTCAGTCTGAGAAGATTTATTATAAAAGGCATGCGCTGACGGTGTTTTATTTCATGACATTTGTTTTTGGGCTGTCATTCTCAAAATTCCGAGGAATAACCTTCTAAACAATGTATGAAAAGGTAACCGTAATATTTACCTTGTCATACAGTATAGTAAATACTATAATGTATACTGTCTACTGTATCACTGTATACTGTCATGTAGTGATAGTAGAACTCTTGTGCCGTATAAAATATGCCCGGCAATTTCTCGCTCATCAGGCGCCAACACCGTCTACGGTGCAGACGCCGCCACCGGATCTTCTGCGGCACGGGACCCTTAACGCTATCGCGTTAGAAACGCGGTGCTTCTTGCATTGGGGGCACGTTAAAGATGCCCTGGTGGCCAAAATTAATCCGGAGTCCCTAACTATGGCGTGCCTCATAATCAAATCGTGGTTTTGGCACTTCAAACCCCCGAATACAATCCTCTCCATTCGACGGTCTTTAATTTCAAACGCTCACGAGTGTATTAGTAACAAACCTGCGTCCTCGCGGCGACACATTGAAAAAGGCGCCAACGGTGCTGCCACGTGTGAAATGACAAGCTCGTCTGTACTTTCAGAAGTCAGAAGTGCAGAAAATGTGCGGATGAAAAGTTCCACAACGCTAGCGCACCTTAATCGAGAACCATTATTATTTCTTTTCGGTTTACTTCCGGAATTAAAAAATGAAAGCATGCAGATGCCACGCCCTGTGGGAATCGATGTTATGCGAAGCAGAGGGCGCATAGCCTACCAAGTTAACAAAACGACCATGGGAGCACGAATACGTAGGTGGCTCTTTCATGACCTACATGACACGCTTGTCAAGCCATTCATGTCATGAGTCCTCAGGAGTCCCTTTAGCTACCCCTAAGAGACCTTAAGGCGAAAGCCTTAGTCGTGCTCACGACTATGACTTCGACCATCAACCTTTAGTGTTTCCTTCACTTAGTTCCCACGTCCAAACCCATTTCAGTGTTTTTTGAGTGCTATACTTTTTTCGCTGAGTCATTGTCATTTTTGCTGATCATGCTCATGACTATGATTTCTACCATCGTCCTTTAGTGTTCCCTTCACTTAGTGCTCATGTCCGAACCCATTCCAGTGGTTTTTGAGTGTTAATATTTTTCGCTGAGTCAATGTAATTTTTGCTGAGTCATGCTCATGACTAATACTTCTACCAGCATCCTGTAGTGTTTCCTTCACTTAGTTCCCACGTCCGAACCCATTTCAGTGGTTTTTGAGTGCTATATTTTTTTTCGCTGAGTCATTGTCATTTTGCTGAGTCATGCTCATACTATGACTCGTATCAGCCTCCTGTAGTGTTTCCTTTACTTAGTACCCACGTTCGAGCCCATTTCAGTGGCTTTTGAGTGTTAAATTTATTCGGTGAGTAATTGTCATTTTTGCTGAGTCATGCTCATGACTGTGATTTCTACCATCGTCCTTAGTGTTCCCTTAGTGCCAACGTCCGAACCCATTCCAGTGGTTTTTGAGTGTTAATATTTTTTCGCTGAACCATTGCCATTTTTGCTGAGTCATGCTCATGACTATTAGTTCTACCAGCATCCTGTAGTGTTTCCTTCACTTAGTAGCCACGTCCGAACCTATTTGAGCGGTTTTTGAGTGTTAAACTTTTTCGCTGGGTCATTTTCATGACCTACATGACACGCATGTCATAACATATCAATTGTGTTCGTGATATACTTTTGTCACAGTACGTCAATTTTGGTACATACCAAGTTAACGAAACGACCATGAGAGCACAAAGTCGTAGGCGGCTAGATAGATACGGTCGAAGTAGCAAATGTTCGCCAAGAAATGCTTCGCATTTCAAAATATCGGTGCATCCCACGCACATGACGGTGTCGGTTATAAGCGAAGTATATTTCTTTGATATTTGCTGAAATGTCTTCACTTCGCTCTTTATGTGTAGCTCAACGCTGCTCGCTCAATGCACGTACACCTGCCATATTCTTCCATATACATTTTGCTCCACATTCTGTTGCTGGCGAGGCTGACGTCTTCGCTTCTCTGTAGCTGAGTTTTTCGTGTTACTGGTTTCTTTACCCCTTTATAGGTCAACGCTCCTCTCTAAATGTACGCTCTAGTCCAATTGTGTGCCCTTTTACCCTTTCGCCCACATTATGTTGCTGTTGGTGCTCACTTCTCTCCTTGTCTCTTGCTCTGTCAGTCAGTCAGTCATAAAACTTTCATTCTTGGTACTGGGAGTGATGGGTTCTGCGACCCCACCAGCTATTTTTTTGTTCGGGCACGTACCGAGTAGAACATACCCCCGGAGAACTGTCCACTAATGTTGACATACACAGTACCAATTCCCTAGTTGCACATCACTAGCCCAAGCTATCTGGTTGGGCACATACCGAGTGGGCCATACCCAGTCGTCCAAGCTGTATGCTTTGCCCGGCAGCAGCAGCCAGCACCGGCAAAGTTTGGCGAAGAGACAAACAAAGTTTCGGTTTAAACAAACTTTACTTTCCGGTTCAGTCGTGTCTGGCGCGAAATGCCTTCTTTTTTTCTCGTGTTTCGGTTCAGTTCCATTTGGATACCATGATTGTGGCCCTTTCTCTCGCTGCCCTCCAGACAGTTTGTACGAGCGACGCTCAGAAATTAAACGGTAAGCAACAAAAGCTACAGTGGCAAAATTACAGCAGCAGTATAGGAAATGCGAGGACGCCGTGATCTGATTGGGTTTCATCCGTTGCGCCGCTCCACGAGCTCCGAGTAATTCCAGATGAAACCTGCCACGGCGTTCTCAACGTGCAGAGGATGCGGAATGAAGATTGCCGCATGCGATCCGCGCGCCGCCCGTGCAGATAGACACAGAACAGTGAGCCAACGCCATTATTTACTTATTTCTGCGGCAAACTTTTCCAGCGTGCAGCCAGCCAGTCGTGGTAATGAGCAAGCGCTGGCCAGTGTCTGGTTCATTTGCTATTCGCTCGATCTCTGTGCCTTCGATCGTCCACGCAAACGATTGTGCCCCAAGCTCCGAACAAAAATGTGCAACACTGTGAGACCTGGATGCACTGTCGGCCATTCAGGGACCGAAATCTGTGGAGCCATTTGCTTCTAATAACGAATCGGATGGCTAGCACTGGCTATCGCATCGTTCGTACAAGTCGCACAAGCGTAGGCCTGAAGGGATATCTCGAAAGCTTGTTACGGAAAGGTACTTTGCGAAGGTCTGCTTTTGATTAGAAGAGGCCAGTGCTGCTCGCTGCGAATCTGTGGCTGCATAGTGAGCTAGTGTACAGAACAATGTGGACTGGAATAACTAACCAGGCCGTATAACCGTTTGTATTGGATGGACGGGCGTGGCCCATGGCAGGCCAAGTAGATTGTCCTCATTTATGCAGAGGGCGAATGTTGAACATGACTGTGTTTTTATGGAGCGTTAAATCGGGCACGGAGATGCGTGGAGTAATGAACGACTGACATCAAAACATCGAAAAGTTGAAATGAGCGTCTGCATCACATTCGACGCCACCCGTACGAGATCAAGAAATTGAAGTAAGGTGCCCACGGTCCTAGCCACAATATCATGCAATCTCATCTGCATAAATGGTTATTGTGCCGCACAATCAAAATTCTCTCGGAACCAACCAGAATAATTAAGAAACGCATTTAATGTTTCAGAACACCCGTAGGCTTACCAGACAAATATTCCTAAGTGCATTGTGAAACAGACTCCGATGAAGTCATTCCCGCGCTAAGGGCAGACCAATCAATTATGAAACCTGGTAATGACCGTGTAAGAATAACCAGTGACCTGCCGTCTGCTGAGCATCTTCATCAAGTATTGCTGCGTAGACAACAAAAATGGCTTCGGCTTAGCTCAGCTAACTCAGGATATGCAAAGCTAAAGCTTGGTTTAGCCTGGTCAAGTCTTGGTTTCACTTGGATAACCTTTGATTTAGCTGTAATTATTATACTTATGTATACACTCATCGTTAAGCCAGGTATAAATCATAAACCGACAAGTCCGAACGTTTTGCGAGCCGAACGGCTCGCTCTTCCTCAGTCTCCGACGCTAGCTTCGCGCGCTGGGCATTCCGGACCCTCTCCAGTGAAGCAGCTCGCCGGGCAATATCCGCAGGGTGGTCAGACGCCGCTTGCCGACAATGGCTCAAAGCCTCCCGCTCCCGCGCAGCGCTCAGAAAACACGGCCCGGCCTCGCTCTCATCCCTGGTCAAGCTCGCACCATAGAATAAAGAACCAACTTTAGAGAAGGGAAACTATACCTTCATCAGTGGTACGAAAATAAGAAGTGGCAGCGCATGGAACTTACGTAGGCATAAGACAGTTGGCGCTGCCCAAACAGGAAGCGGAAATGTAGTTCTTTTTGAGCAAAATTCAATATGGCCACCGGTCGCGTACGCTGGTACGCGCCGCGCTCGCCCGGTTGGCGTTGCGGCACGCCTCATTGCCTTGGCTGCCGCGTAGTTTTTGCGTTCTAATTTTGCCAGGAGACCAAAGAGGTTCTACTGACGCTCATAAAAGGAAGCCACAAGTGAGTGAACGGAACGTGCGACTTTATTGGCAGAAGACAAGCAGTGCACCTTCTCGTACAAGAGCAGAAATAAAAATTGCATGTCGAGGTACGCTGGAATCATTACCGCGAGCTCGTAAACGGCTCACTTTCGTCGTCGCACATGGCGCTCTGGTAACGAGCGACAACCAGCAGTGCGAGAAGATTGGACAGTGTCCCACCTGTTTGCACCGACAGTCGCCGTTCAAGATGAGCAACTTGCATTGCGAAGCAATCGGGTGACGCAGGCATCTGCTTCCGCAGCCAACGCAGCGACATGGACTACCCGGAAATTTAACGTTACCTGCGTTCCAACCTGCGCGTTTCTTTTTTGTTATTTCGGGGGCCGCGAATGTTTAGGTCCCACTTGGTGCCCCTCTACCTTTCAATAAGGACATGGCCGGTTTCGTGGGCATCGCCTTCGGCAGCCTTTTTGCGGGCCTTTCAACTTCACACACGTCGGACCTTGTAAGCATGTATGCTGGTCTAGGATTACCGCAAAAAACACACGAGACGAAGAAAGAGATAACACGAAGCTGTACTGACAACTGTTTATTTAATGAAACGAATACCGAACTTATATAGATTAGACACACGTGCGCACCCGAAAAGCAACGAGAAATCCATTAAAAACAAAGAGCGACTTTCAACAGTGTTGCGATACAAATGCTAAGATAAACGCTTGTAGACTACCGAGGCGCCTAACACATGTGTATATATATATATATATATATATATATATATATATACTGATAAGGCTACTCAGTCGCCTACGGCGACGGATACAACGCGATGAAAAATGTGACGGGCGTTCCGATACGCTGTCTTTTTTGCGTCATTGTGGTTGCATAACGACGGCCTCGCAACTAAAGATTATTTCTGAAACAGCAACGAAGGGCCCTGACTACCCGTATGTAATGCAGGATCTAGTTCGTTAACTTGTCTCCGCCTGTAAGTTAACGAGACGAATATTACATAACAATTCAAGAAGCAGTGATGTTAAACGACTTACCGGTATTCCCGTCCTCAGTCGCTGCAGAATCCGGCTCCCGTTTCGATACAGACTTGTTCCGCATGGCTCATGACCGAAACCTAGATTTCGGGCTTACATCTCCTCTTGCAAACCCGTCACTTCAACCCAAGTTAAATAACGCGAGGGGTCGAAGGGCGATAAACTAGTTTTAGCACAAAATAAGCAACCAGCATAAGTGTACGAACCAAAGAATCCGGGCTTGCCGTGTACGCGAAAAATACCGGTAAAAATTTTAAATCCAGGCCAGAGGTCACGTGGGAGATGCATGAAGATAAACGTTATCTTGTGTTGATAATGGCCGAAAAGGAAAAGAGTTGGTACTCAATAGTACAATCTCTAATTAAGAATAATAATTTTGTGCTCTTTGTCATGTAATAAAAACGCTTCGATGAGCGCGGCAGAAAGTTTGTAGGTTAAAATTGCGCTTATTACGGCGCCTCTAGCGGGAGCTAATGAACTCACGCAGGCATATTTTCGAGGGGATGTACTATGCTTGTTTTGTTAGCAGCAATTTTTTCGCCCTCTGTGGCCATTTTTTGAACTCGCGAGTTTCCGGGGCCTGCTCGCACTCACTAGGCGAACGCAGCGCTCGTCTTAGCCAGGCGCGGGGTGAGTCACGTGGTCAGGCGGCGACGCAGCTGTGGAAAGCGCATGCGCCAAGCCGGCGGCGGCGGCAGCGTTGGAGCTCGGCGCGGGGAGTCACGTGATGCGTTGTCAAGGCTACGGTGCAGCTGCGGTCAAATGAAGGTGAAATTGCTGGTGACGGTGAAACTCGCCTCGACGAGGTTAGTAAAGTTTTCGCTTAAAACGCGACGAAGCACTATAGAGGCCCATATAGTAAGCGCCTCCCTACTGGAGAACAAGATTATCAGGCTCCTAAAGCAAGTGCTGTAAAAGATGGGACCACAAAAAAAGAAGCGCAATAGACACACCGCGCCGTGCCTGCCTATTGCGTTCATTTCGTGGTGTAAGTCTCCTATGTTAGCGCTGTTTTTATCTAGATTATGAATCACGAACTCGCCGTGTTGATGACTTTGTCGACGATTATAATTATAGCGCAACGTGAACATGGCCCGAAGAAAATTGTGTACCTGGACGATGGTTAATTTATGTAATGTGATTAGTCCTTTCTTCTTTTTACTGCAACAGCTTTAATGGCTCTTCAATTAGATATTTCCTTAGCACGCAAATGATCCCATTTACAAATGACGCCTGCTTTGTAGAAGTTTTCAAGAAAGAAGACTGGTTACACCTCCCACGACTCTATCCCCGGTCACAACCTGCTGCGGTTGCTTATGTTGCTTAGTGGCTTTGGCGCTGGCGCTGCTAAGCACGAGGTCGCGGGATCAAACACAGGCGGTGGCGGCGGCCGCATTTCGATGGGGGTGAAATTCGAAAACTCACGTGTACCGTGTTTTGGATGAACGTTATAGAACCCCAGGGGGTCAAAAATAATTCTGGAGTCCCCCTCTGCGGTGTGCCAGATAACCAGATAGTGGTTTCGTCACTTAAAAACCCAGATTTCAATTAATATCTGGTTATCGACGTGTGAGCTGTTGTGTGGTCGTCGGTGTCGAACCACAAAACGTTTGTTCATTCTTCGATTCTTGCTACAGTCGTTGTGATTACATCAAGCTTTCCATTCTACCTTCGGTGATAGCTCAGTGACTTCGACACCCTGAGCAAAAGGTCGTTATTCGATAACAAGCCGCAATGGCGGCATTTAAAAGCAGGTGGAAGGTAACATCGCTCGTAAGGGAGCTTCGGTGGAACGCAAGGAATCCAAAATAGTTGAACTTATTCCGGAACGCATTTCACTATGCGTCTACATAGCAAAACGTTTGCACTACAACTTCAAGGGTGCTCGTTTGTCGCATGAGGAACACTGTCCCCTTGGTGAGTATTAATTAAATTTTCTTCTTCATGACGACGTTTTTAAGGCAAGTGTACATCACGACACGAAAGCAGACGACACAAATAATGCCTACACAGTAAACAGACGGCATGAAAACCGTATGAAGTAACTTCCACAGCCATCGTTCGGCAAAGTGAATGGATCTCACTCAGACACACTAACAAAATATTTTTTTTTGCTTAGGGATCACTTCGATTCACGATCACCAACATTCTAATTCTTAGCTGGGCTAACTCGGATTCAGAGTCACCAGAACTCTATATATACTCAGCTGGGCTCACTGTGGCTCTAACTCACCACAATTCTACTCAGCCGAGCACTTTCGCACTCTTACCAGTACTCGGCTCAGCCGGACTTAGGAGAACTGGTATGAAAAAAAAAAAAAGAAAACGCTCATGTTTTTTTTTAACCGCTGAACTTTCCGGTAGACGTTGTAGACTCAGGGGTCAGTTGGCGTCACAGTGAGTCGACTCATGACTCATAAGAATTTGGTGTACATGGATAACCGGTGGACCATATTAGAGTTACAGAATTTATACCAAGAGAAGCGCAGTCGAGGACAGCAGAAAACTCGGTGGGGTGATGAAGTTAGGAAATTTGCAGGCGCAAGTTGGAATCAGTTAGCGCAAGACGGGGCTAATTGGAGATCGCAGGGAGGGGCCTTTGTCCTGCAGTGGACATAAATATAGGCTGATGATGAGGTGAGATGAGCTTTGACTGTGAAACTCGACTATCTGTGGTTCAGCAATGAGAATATTCACAACTTCGGTGACATCAACAGTGCACTCTTTCTACTGGTCCTAACATTTACCTCTCTTTTCTCAGTGCAGAGTAGCCAACCAGGCTTAGTCTTGGTTAACTTCCCCGCCTCTCTCTCATGTATGATATTTCGGTGTGCCCCAGATGGTCGGAAACAATACAAAGTTTTTAACTACGCCCTCTCTTATCGCAGGGTAATTTCAAATCGCTGGCCTACACAGTAAGTATTCTCCGCGGCCTTCATAGTAATCATGTTTGCTAGGGAACAAACCACCACCCTTGAAGTTGCAAAGATTTATTGTGTATCGCAGCCCTTCTGGTGCTTCGTACATTAAACCCAGTGTATTCACCCGTGAAAGACGTGAGCAATTAATAATGAATTTTACCTTCTCTTGTCAATACCTAGCGCGTTATGTAAATACGTATTCTAATGAATATGAACGCCTGGACTTAGGCAGCAGGATTGCCAACAGCATCGCGTGCCACAGAGGCTCGAGCTTAGAGATTGTGCTCGGTGAAACGCTCGACCCGCCATCGGCCCTTCGCCTAATACACCTTCTTTACTTTTGGTGGAGGAGCTGGGTACCCCTCAACTCTACCATCCTGGAACTCCGCACTCGGACGCTCCTTCTTGCCAGACGCCGAACCGCAGACGCTCCCGTCACCGCCCGTTCTCTGCGCTGGCACTTTCCGCCAGCGTGATCCTATCATCTCGAGCGGAACCGACGACAACGACGTTGAAGATTGGCTAGCGTCTTACGAGCTGGTAAGCGCTCATAACAAATGGAACGACTCGACCAAGCTAACCAACGTCGTTTTCTATCTGACCATGAACCATGAGGCCGATTTCCGAACGTGGTCTATGTTCAAAACAGCCGTTACAGGAGTATTTGATCGAAAGGCATTGATGATGATGCGTTCCAAATGCTCCTGGCCAAGAACCCGAACAGTGTTGCCGACGTTATTACCTTCTGTCAGAGCTACGACGACGTATACGCAAGCAGTGAGCTTTGACGAGGCGTTCTCCTGCAACCGATGCGCCCATCTCTGCCTGGCCATTGGTTCTCACCAGGCATCGCTGCTCACGCAGATCAAAGCCTTTGTCCGCGAAGAAGTACGAGAGCTGTCCCTGGTACCCTTCACCCAGGTGCTTGCCAGTCCTTTGCCTTCCACTCTGCGCAACATCATTCAAGGAGAAGACGCTGAAGCACTGCCAGTTGCTCCCCAGCAGCGGCCCCTTGTGGCCGCTCCGATCACTTATGCTGCGGTAGCTGCCAGGCCACGCCGCGAGCCGGTAGCACCTTTTGTAGCGAGAGCTACATTGGCCGTATTCTCGCCGTTTCGCTGTGGTCGGTGGCCGAACCGCGAGCTGAGCCGTTGCCTAGCAACCGCCGCAGCTGGCAGCGCCACTCGCCGCGCCATCTGGCATGACGTCAGGGGAGGAGCCGGTGTAGGCTCCCTAGGTGAAACCGCTAGCTGAGCCATTGCCTAGCAAGCGCCCGCGCGTTGCATCGCCGGTGGAGCCGGCGTTGCAAAGTATATATAGAAGGGGCGGCTCTGTGGGATTCGTCGGCAGATATGGAAAGTGAGTCGGAGAGACTGAAAGAAGCCAGAATTCATAATCGGAACGAATACAAGAGGAGGCAGCGAGCCGAGGAGACGGAGGAAGAGCTAGCGGCACGCCTCGAGAAGCGTCGTAAGTACGAAGCGGTCAGGCGAGTGCATTCAGATGAGGATAGTTCGTCGTCTAGTTCCGCATCTCGTGCCAGGGCCGCGGATCAACGAGGGAATGAAGCCAGGAGGAGGCAACGAGCTGCGGGGACAGAAGAAGAACGTGCTCGGCGTATCGATCAGAGACGGCAGAGTGATGCAGCTCGGAGAGCACCGCGCATAGCCGCCGATATTTACAACACAGTTGGAGGACGTGAAGGCTCGCCGTGTGACGGACCATGTGATTCGGGTGGCTCAAAGTTCAAGTGCGACGCGCATGTTCGCACCGGACTTTACAGACAATCCGTTTGGATTTGCGTGTGACGTTTGCGAAAGTCTTTGGCATGTGCGAGATTTGAGTCCGGTGAGTAGGGCAATGCGTGAAACACTTGGTTTAGCCATGTCTGAGTGGGGTGAGGAAGGAGGACCCGTGGCGAGTGTTTGTGCAAAGTGTAGGAGCTTTCTACAGAAGCAAAAGATCCCGATTTACAGCGTGAGTAACGGGTATCGTTACCCGCCAATGCCACCAAGTCTACCAGTGTTGAACGACGTGGCGGAACGTTTGATTTCGCCACGCATCCCCTTCGTTCAGATCCGACGCCTCATGAACTGGAGAAACGGACAGTTTGGCATCAAGGGACCCGTGGTGAACGTGCCGGTCGACACCGACGAGATGCTGAAACAGTTACGGCACTCGTTAGAACAGGACAAGGTGATAGTGGTAGCCGATGTAACCGTACAGAGAACCAAACTAAACAATAACATTAACCGTACCTCTCGCTACGCACACCCAGGCATAACTGAGTTAAGTCACAGTCAATTTTTGAGCAGCCCATGCACCGTCCTCCTCCTCCTGTTTCCTGGTCGGCCCTCCTGTGGCCAACCCGTGGCGGACGCACGACCAATCGGCCTATATGCTTTGCTTGTAGATATCCCGGACACGTCGCAAGGTTCTGCCGCCGTGTGCAAACGTTCCGCAATGATCTACAGACGCCTCGATACCCGGTCGAGTCCAATGCTCACTACACTCCATCCGACCCACCGCCAAGTCGTACTCCGAGTGATCGTCCTCGTTTCGACCATCGCCATTCGCCATCCCCGCGTCGCCGGTCGCTTTCACCGATGCGTCGGCGGCCCGTATCTGGCGACGAGGGAAACTAGACGACGCAGTTCCTGAGGCAAGAACTGCGTCAGTTTCGAAATGCCCAAGTCCTCGTTCCTTACCTGCTAATATTATTGATGTGTTTGTCGAAGGTGTCGCTCTACTCGATACCGGCGCAGCTGTTTCTGTTATGGTTGCCAAATTATGCCGATCACTCGTAAGGTGATGACGCCGCGTTCTGGATTGTCACTTCGGACTGCAAGTGCTCAACCCATCGAAACAACCGCAGCGTGTACAGCTTGCGTGAAGATTCAAGACGTTATGTACACTGTAGAGTTTGTAGTACTATCATCGTGCTCCCACGCAATAATTCTAGGATGGGATTTTCTGTCTTGCCACAACGCTGTCATCGATTGCGCTCGCGCTGAGGTTGAATTCTTCCAACTCAGTGACCTCGCCTTCATAGATCCTCATTTTCCCGCTAAACTTGTAGTCAAGGAAGACACCAGCATACCGCCGTGCTCGACAGCACTCGTTCCACTCTCATGTGGTGCTATCTCCTCCGGAACGGTCTTCTTCACGCTGTCTGATCTCTTCGATGCCCGAAAAGCCCTTCTTCTGCCTTTTGCTACTCTTGACCTCACCGCCGGTTTCAGCACAATGCCTGTTTATAAGCCACTTTCGTCCCCGCTCACATTGCTTCGTCACGAATGCCTTGGCCACGTCGAGACCGTCGATTCTATGCAGATTGTCCGCATAGCATCTTCTCCGACCTTCATTGACCTAAGCGCCATCTCTGCTCCTGACCCAACATCTACGGATGTCTTCGCCCCATTCATTGACGAGGCTCTGACACCTTCGCAGCGATCCCAGCTTGTCTGATATCCAGTTAAAGAGGGCGCAACTAAATTATAAAAAGAGCACTAATAATATATGCGGATAATAATAAGAAATTCATTCATTCCGTCGCGTACTCAATCCACGTCGAGCGTATATATGAAGCATACAAAATAAAAAAAGTAGCTTTCTGGGTGATCGAGATACACGAGTTATTTGTAGAATGAAGAAAGGACTTGAATTGGATTATGCGGCATTTCAATCCCCTCGAAGAGGACGAATTTTATACAATCGGGTATGCAATCTGTTTCGTTTTGTTCACGTTAAGCAGGCCTCGTAATCGAATTTCAGGCAGCATTTCGAAGCGTCGCTGGGAGATTTTCTCGTCGACACAAGAATGGATGGCACGCGAGGATCGTTGAAGAGAATTTCAGACCCCCCGAATGTCTAATCACAAAGGCGTCTTTTCATTGCTGTCAGCGCAGCTAAAGAGGCAAATTTAATTTCTTGTCAGTGCCTCCCGACATTACATTTTGCAAACTGCCGCAATCAAGCCTGAGAAGCAATAATAATAAAAAAAGACTGTTAAAACAAAGTGTGAGCAAAGTGAACAGTTTGAACCTCTTGTCCAATAACTGCGCCAAATCCCTACACAATCGAGGGTATCCCATTGTCAAGGAGCTCTGGTAAGCCCTAGTGAAATAGATACTTAGGCGTTCGTTAAGCATTCGTATTTACCCGCGTACGGTAATAAATGTTGCTGCTTTTCCCCTTTCTCTTCTTCTGTCTCCAGCACGCACAGTAGCTGAGGCGGCTAGCATAGAGTGAGTCAGCTAAGATGGTATTCCTCCCCAGATAATCAGTTGTTCTTCCTCCTACATTTTGCTCCGTCATATAGGCTACTAATACACCATAATTGCAACCGAATTTTACCACCAACTTCTGTGTATTGGCATCGCGATGTTCGAATGTCGTAATTTACTCAGAGTAAGCCGGTATAGCTACAGTTAAGTGTGTTTTAAGTAGAAAAGCTGGAAATAGCATGTTTGTGGCTGACATATTTCGGTTATAAAACATAAAAAAGCTTCGGGTAAGTGACAACAATGTAAAACCATATCGGTAAAAAAATAAAGATAGCAAGCGGAAACACTGATAAAGGCTCCCAGTTGGCAAGAAGGGATGAACAAATAATCGCGAATCAGAAACAACAACAGTAACTCCAGTCACTGTACTTACTGGTACCTGTAAATTTCCGTATACCACAAGGTCTCTCACTGAAACGAACATTCTCTTTTAATTGTCTGTAACCGCCCATAAAAATCCCGTATATGGAGCTCAATAAAGCTATTATTATTATTATTATTATTATTATTATTATTATTATTATTATTATTATTATTATTATTATTATTATTATTAAAGCCAATCTTCCAAACAAATCTATAAGAGAATTCCATCTCTCATGGTCCCTCTGTAATGACCTTTATAAGCCGGATCACAAGTATGACTTTGAGTCATTAGAGAACAGCGCGTCGAAACGGCTCGTGGACTTTCGAATACACTTTTTCATACGTTCCAGTAAACGTGGAGATCATATCCGTCTGCTTGACTCCTGTGGTGTAGAATTGCGAGCAGTCGCTGATTATTTTGCTGTAAATTTTGCGCCTATACGTAAACAGCCAACTGACAGCACTATCTACCTGCCGCGCTCTTCTGCTGCAACTTCCAGCTCGGTACTCTTGCACGAGAATTTCATGAGCAAATTTCTTTCGTCTAAGGCCATCTTTGTCCTGCAGCCGAGATGGCATCCCAGCCGCCATTATTATCCCTAAGGCAGTTTCTGTGTACCTGTGCGAACATCAATGTTTATTAACTGTTTGAATATTTATGCATTCGCACATGCTCGGAAAACCACTCGCGTTTTTCCGGTCTTTAAATCCCACACCAACACGGATATCGAAAACTATCGGCGCCTTCCTCTTCTCTCTGACATTTCCAAGCTTTTCGAATTGGCTACTAACAGTGTAATGTTTTTCAGTGTAAGAATGTTCTTCCAAATCAGAATGAATTTCTCTGTTCATTCAACGCCCACCAACCTTGTCGACTTTATGATGCAAATACCCTTTAAAATCAGTATAAATTTCTCTTTCTGTTTCACGACCACCAATCTCGTTAACTTCACGATGCAGGTTTTCATGCCCGTCGCTCCAAGTGGGCAAGTTGAGGCTGTGTATATTGCAATATCAGCAAATACTTTGACGTAGTAAGTCATTCCCTACTGCTCGAGCAGCTCGAGCACTAGGGTTTTAAAGCTGATATTGTAGCTCTACTATTCAGCTATCTCCTCAATTCTTCCTCTTTCGGGAACGTCAACGATCAATATTCTTTTGTTTTTACGGTATCTCGTGGTATTCCCCAAGGTTCCGCTTTTCTTTTTAATTTTCATCAATGACGTTTCCTAAGTAATCCACAAGTCTTCGTTTCTCTTTTCGCTGACGACATCAAAATATTTAAGGGGATACGCAGTACTGAGGACTGCCGCGCTCTGCAGTCCGGCCTAACCTCACTGAATGATGCCAGTTACATGGGCTACCTCGAAATAAATCGAAAACCATAATTTTGTCAATTGTATAAAACTCATGCTATCATATTCTGTTATTTTGTTTAGCGTGCAGTGCTGAAAAGGGTTGTTGAAGTCAGCGACCTCAATGTGCTTTTTGACAGCAGGCTAAGTTTATCTACCGACTCAAAGAGCGCAGCATCACCAGGCCTGCGTACCTTCGGTTCTTCTTGCAGGCTTAAGTCATTTCCGTTTCCTCCACTTCCCTTCTTCGAAATTGTTAACCTTCATCTGTCTCCCATTACTTGAACATGCCTCAGTGGTGTGGAATGGCACACATAATTCAAATAGCATTTTAATTGTGCGTGTGCAAAAAAAAAAGCTCATGCGTATATAAAAATCTACTTCTGACCTAAGGCACCAACAACTTTTCAAGTCTGCATAATAATCCTACACTTCCGTCACTTAGCTGCAGATGTAGTCGTACCTACGTCCTCTTTTTGTACAGAATCATGTTTGAAATAATTACATATTTGTATCTACTAGATTCTGTTTCACTGTGAGTTGCGCAGATTACCAGGGAACATGTACAGTTCCACGTTCCGGCCTTTTTCTGCAGACGCTCACCTCTCCACAGAATGAAAAATATTTACTTTCTGTCATTTCCTCCATCCTGATATCCTTCAAAAAGTGCTGTCATCTTTCTATTGCGAGCTTTCGCACTTTCGCTCCATCCTTCTTTCTAGCTGCGCTCTTCTCCTGACTTCTTATAGTTTATTTCTCTTTCCCTACATGTTCTCCCTCTTCCAATTTATTTATTTATTTGGTTACTATCCGGGCCGTTGAGGCGTTACAGATAGGAGTGGTAAATAATAAATCAAGAAAATAGGGAGAGTGTTTAACAACAGGTGGTGAAGAAGCGCGGATTTGAAAGCTTCAGGTTCAGGAATGGAGACGATGCCGGCGGACAGGTGGTTCCGGTCTGAGCTGGTCTTGGGGACGTATGAATAAAAATAAGGGTTAGTTCTGCAACTTGGAATGCTTACTTTGAATCGACGATCTATGCGGGATGATACGTAATTTGGAGCAGTGAGGAGTCTGTGTTTCAGTGATTTGTTTGCGTAATCAATATTGTGAAAAGTGGAAAGCCTAGAAAGATGACGCCGCATTGAAAGACCTGGAAGGACTAACGTTCTTTTCATAAGTGTGATAATAGGTTGTGTGTTGTTGCTGTATTGTTGTTCATTGCGTGGCAATTTATCCCGTTTTTTTAGTTCTTGTTTTCTCAGTCTATTTTCTTATGTCATAACTCTTAGTCATGGTTTTGTTACATGTTTTTTTTGTTTTGTGTGCATCAGCACCGAGACCTCAGCGTTGTTCCTCAATAGATAAAATAAATTATCGATTGATTAGTTATCATTGCTATTATAAGGACTGTCTGTCACCTCCAACAAACAGTCCTCAAGCACGTACATAGATACAAGTGGTGTGCCTCAGGGATTGTCCTTCGACCCCTTCTGTTCTGTCTCTTTGTAAATGATGTATCAAAGTTATACAGAACTCGTCTTTCTTGCTTTATGCGGACGACTTAAAGATATTCAAAGTAATTCGCAGCCATCGAGACGGCACTCTACTTCAACAATACATCCGCATTGGCCGATTGGTGCGTGCAAAACAAACTAGTGTAAAACGGCGAAAAGACCAAAGTAACTTCATATACACGCAAGACAGATGAGTTCCGTTTGTCCTACCAAATGGGCAAAGCCATATTCTCCCGGAAGTGCGAAGTTGCTTACATTAGACTCATCTGTGATTCCAATACCACCTTCTCGCCCCATACAGAATGTATCATTAGGCGCGGCCTAGCTGCCCACTCTGGGAACACCAAGTCGACTCTCGAGGGAGTTCAGAAATTCACGTCTATTTCTTAAGCTGTACGCATCCCTCGGCCGACCTCTGCTGAAATATGCCGCTGTCATTCGTGAGAGTACTAGCCGGTCTATCGAAAATTGAATAAGCAGTTCAGGAGAACATTTTCCGCATACATAGATATCGGTGTGGGCGTGTCGGCCGTGAACGACTTGCACGCTCTCAGTCCTCGCTCAATTGTCTGATTGATTGTACAAACATATTGGATAATGTCAGCGTAAGACTTCCGCGAAATATAACTAGGGTGGTAAGACCTTTTTCGTGTATCTGTTTCTGGCGTCTGAATGAATTCCTTAGCTGGGACTCTGTGGGCCCGCAGTGAACACTAATACGAAATGGACACGTTCCCCGAATAGTTTCCTACTTTCCAAGCAGCACCGGAATCCGTCGCGCAACCTATTTTGAGAAATAGGTCCAGGGCATTGTGTCACTGGTCACGAAGCGCGCTTAAAAGTAAATTTGGCCTTCTGGCCACCAGTGGGCACTAACCGACACACCCAAGTGGCCCCGTGAATAAAACTAAAGCTCGCGACATTCTTTGACCCTTGAACCCGAGCGGGGAGCGATGACATGTTAGGAGGTCTGTGGCTTATCAGCGCCTCCTTGTTAGTGAAGTGGAGATATGTCGTTGTGATGGCACCATTTCTGCGGGAGCGCATGACACCGGCGGCACCTTTTGTTTACCTCGTGTTTTTTTACTTCCTGTTTTGTTTCTGACTCGCGCCGGGGCCATGAGCGTTGCTCTTGATCGCGGTACACAGCTCCACGATCCCGGTGATCTCGAATCATGGCATCGCGTCGATCGCATTGCTGCGCATCGCGATCACGGCGATTAAAAATGAAAACTGAGAGGTAAAACTCAGTGAGAGGTAAGGGGACTCGGTAAAAGAGAGGTCGAAAGAGGAGCAACGTCACTTTTTTGAGTTTATTCAGGGGAGCTACACCCAATCACTCAATCTGAAGTCGACATGTCTAGGTGCTCCAAGTGAGTCTAATGAGTGGCAAAGAGAAGTGAGTCACATTGGTGCTGTCCCATTACCAAGATATGTATTGGAATAAACCACTGTGGGTATCCACTAACCCTAGCTTCCTCGCAGCTTCTGTTGGAAAACACCTCCAGTCACTTCAACTGCACCTATTACAAAAATAGTACGAAAAATGTCTTTGGGCTGCTCGTCAACGCTTTAATGTTACAGAATACAAGACTTCGTGCCTGTTATCCCACCAACTATAATTATGCACTAAATTAAAATTCACGTGCTCGAGACTCCTCCAATTCTAAGATATATGTGCTACAGACTGCTCTAAAATCAGAAGGTGTCTGCTCCAACTTGCTTCATTATGAAACTTTATGGGTTTAGAAAATTGCTACAAGATGAATTAGGGCATTCCCACCCCTGCGTGAGCACAGAGCGACTCATTTGAAATGTATTTTTATTCTTCAGAATTATTTTCCCAATTTGAATACCTGGAGTATTCTTGCTTTACTGGATTTTTCTTTGGGCCCTTGACCCTTTTGAAGCAGGTTACAGTTGGTTTCCCTGGTAGCCAGCATACGGCATCGTCTAACACATAGCTAAAAGAATGCCGTCTCAGATGAAACCATCTTTAGCTTCCAATCGTCGCATTTTCCATTTGATGTCTACCACCTCCGCCTGCATGACGCTTGACACTTCCAAAACTTATCTGTTTTTCCGTACCACTGCTCTTTTCTCACGACATCAGGCAAGGCCCCTCTGGTATGGTGCCCACCGCCAATTTTACGGTCAAACAAACATATCTTATCGCACTGCTTTCAAGATTTCCTTTTGAACGCAGATTCCACTTCACTTCAAAACGGCAGCAAAGCATCCCACCACCACTACAAGAATAAGACCCTCTGTCGATTCTGAAAACTTTCCACTTCACCTTCCCGACTCTACCTCGGACAAGTGGGAGAAGTCCTTCTTCTCGGCGACCAGCAACGGGCCGTCCAGCCGGCTCACGAAGCGGCCGCCAGGTATTCCCTGTCGGTCCCTACGTGGGAGACGCCCGCTACGCGCCAAGCGCGTCCTGCAGGACCTAAATAAAGTTTTTCCAGTCCAGTCACCTTCCTTATCACCGTTCCCACTGTCTGCCCATGAAACGCACCAACCTGGACACGTCTGTCCCATTTCATTCTTTCGAGCACAGCCCCCTTGTCACGTTTGAGTCATCGGCTATCATTACGGGCACCGACAGTATGCCTGCTCCTTGTGTGCTTTCTCTCTCACGGCCTCAGCGTCGTTTTCGTTTGTGTCCTCGACCTATTATCTTTTTGTTGTTCGTGCGGAACATTTTCCTGCTTGCTTTTAATCCTCTTTTTCCGTTTACCCTCCGTCCGCCTGCTGCTTGTCGGTGCCAGAGACGAAGCTTCCGCGTGGCTCATTTCTGTTGCCCTTACACTGTGTGTTTGTTTGTTTTCCCTGTCGTCTCCATCCATGCGAGAATCAGGCTTGGGTCCACCATTGCAGAGCCCGATGGGGGCAGAGCCATTAATGCTGCGACGAGGGTTTGTTGATCGAACATCATGGCTAGAAGCGTCGCTTCGTAGCCTAACAGAGGAAAGGAAATGAGCTTTGCAAGTCTTGTCCTGTATATATCTTTACGTCTGGTTTCGCTTCGCTCAGGTTTTCTTTTATCTCAACTTTTGTACGCAAGCCACGTACTGTGAACAGTTGTGAGGTCACGCATCACATTGTCGGCCTCACGTTGTTTTAAACCTTCCGTTTGTTTCGCTACGAAGGAGTGAGTCTGCCCATGAGGCCTGAGCCGGCTTGACCTCCCGGTCAGTCCCCCACCCCAATAAAAAAATATTTTTCTTTCACCTTTTCCTTTACGTAGCTGGCTCTTTGGATCTGAAACTAGCGACCCTAGTATGAAGCGTTCGCCCTCTTTGCCATTCATTCGTGTTATTATGATGCAAAACCGACATGTAAAAGGAGTATGCAGATTCAATACGCATGTTGGAAACCATGCGTCTCCAAAGCTTTCGTGAAGCGGTTGATTAAATTCTGCACAGCACTGACGTGTACAGTTGTTTACTTTCGGCACATGCAGCCGGAAACCTAGCGCAATGTTTATGTTTATTCACGAGACAGATCGTAATTTTAATATTGCGCTATTTTTACGTTTATGCACTTCACCACTTACAAGCCATGTAGAAACAAAAACACCAAATCAGGTGACTGCGCAGTGCGAGACGTCTACAGAGTGACGTCACTAGGATGAAAACGATCTGTGATGCTTGTCGAAGAATGGTGAATGCAGGTGCAGGCACAATAATTATGGGCGCCCTGCCACAGCGCAGCAACATGTGCCCAAGACAGTCGCACTATCGCTCAGGCTCTTAGATAACCGGTCGTGTGGATGTCTTCTAGGTGCGAGGAGTTGGAGTAAGGAGCTGTAGCGGCGACACGTTCCGGTACTGTAAATAAGCCTTATAGTTAAGGTTGGGCGATAATTCAAAGTTTCGAATGCGAATAAAATATTACACACTGACTATTGTATTCGTGTTTGTAAAAGAATTATTCGGTATTTGCGAATATTGAAACTAACCGAGTATAGCTCTGCAATCTACTGTGTAAATCTGGCTGTTGTTTTCCGTCTGCTGAGCAAAGTATCGCAAATTATCGGAAGTGAGACAACGAGAAGAGTTTTCTAAGCAATACAGAAATGAAATGAGTAATGCAAGCTTTGTTTACGGTTTCGCGACCAAATCACTTAATGACGATTCTTGATTTTAACACGAAAGTGTTTTATGCCGGGGTCCACCAAGACTTCACTGACGTATTTCCGTCACGGAAATACGTCATAGAACATAATACAAAGAAAGAAACCAGAAGAAAAAGTTCCACAAACATGCAAAATTTGGAAATCGAACCCACGACCTCTCGGTCCGCGACGATAGATCGCCGAGCGTTTAACCCATTGCGCCACAAACGCATTTGCAGAGAGCTACACAGACGCGCCTTATATATCTAAAGCCCAGACCACACGTACGCTTGCAAACGCGCGCGAGCTCGCGTCCGCGCGCCCACGCATGCGCAGACGGTGCGGCACGGCTCGTACGCGTCGAAACGCGGCGCGATCTCGCTGATCAGCTCCTCTCAGTTATCGCGCGCCTGGGCTGCCTCGCGTCGGCGCGCCTGGCTACGCAGCGACGGCACGGTACAATCAACTCTCAGTTAAGCAGAATTATACCATGCAAGAAAGTGCTTCTTCTTCACTTTTTGGGCTGATCTAACAGCTCCAAAAGATAAAAATTACGTTTATAAATATCGAAGCATTTTGAAGCACTGCCAACAACGAAATACGAAGTGGCGTCTGCCAAGGTGTAAACAAGTGATGCCAGTGAGCGCGCGCTGTCGCGCGTATTTGTGGATGCAAAACGCCATTCCTCGCTAGGCGCGGCAACCGCAAGGCGCGTAGACGCGAGCTTACGCGCGTCCGCAAGCGTACGTGTGGTCTGGGCTTAACACTCCTCCGTGTACCCGCGCTCTTGCTCGGGGCGGTGCCGCCGCCTACGAGCAGAAAAGAGAAGTACTGCATTATGACACTAACGCGCACCGACAGTGAACGCTTCGGTGGTCTCAGCACTACGACGCCTCGATGCCAGCATTCGAAGGGACGCTGGCATCAAGAAGCACTACCAACGCCACCTAGGTGGCGTTCACCGTACTCAGCACAGCGGAGCGTGGCCTCCGCAATTAGCTCTGAAAATGTTTCTGAAGTTGATCGCGGAGGCTGCAATTACGACGCGCTGTACGCGCTGATTTGACTCGGTGACGATTCAGTTACGTGCTTTGTCTTGCGCGTTGTATTAGTGTGTCAGTTACGTGCTTCGTCTTTCGCGTTGTGCTAGCGTGTGCAGCGTAGTGCAGCTTCCATATGCACGACGGTTGCTCATGGTCATCGACGTTGGTAGTCGTGATGGAGGAGACGTGCCACCAGGCGTCAGCGTGGGTGCATCAACGCCTAAGGGCGCTTTAGCCACAAAACACCAATAGACATTATATATCAATGTGCAATAAACATTACACTACTTCTGTGAAGACACGTTTCACTTTCGTGTTCTATACCGATTCCTATTTAAGAGGGATCAACCACATTTTTTTTGCTTGTATCCTGGTACTGAGTGTTTTTCGCAGTGTAGTTATGTAGCAGTTTTACAATTTGCGATAAAACAAGTGATACCTTTATTGCAATGGATCTTTTATATTGGTCTACGGCACACAAGTCGCTCTGCAGCTTTTCTTTCACAACTTCCTGCCGTTTTTCTTCTGAACCATTTATTTAGCGTTCTTACAAAATTCATTATTACAGCAGGCATTGATTCTTGGAAATAACGCTTGCAACCAGGTGGTGAAAATGTCGAGAGTCTATTCATGCTGCTGTTTATTGCGATAGCAATTATATGGACACTCAAAAGCAGATTTCTGCCGTCGGCGTCGCCGTCGCCGTCGCCGTGAGGTTCCGTATATGTCAATGGAGATGAAATCGTTGCCGCGCGCCGAACGCTGTATGTGCGAGTGAAAGGGCGCGAGGGACGCGCGCTTTCACGGGGAGTGAACGCACGGCGGAGAACAAACGCGCGTTCTGTGCCGTGCTCCCTTAAGGGCTGCAGAAGTAGGCGTCTCTTTCCTCCTTTACAATCACCATATATGTAGAGCAAACGCGCCTTCTTCTGACGCACGAAAGGCCGTGGGGGGGGGGGGGGGGGCAGGGAAGGGAGGCGACGTTTAGCTGCGGCACCAAGTGCCTATTTATATCAGAGGCTCCAGCAACAGTCACCAACGCCGCACGCATTTTGAGCGAACGCGGGCAAAACGCCGACGGCGTCGACAACAGTTCTGGGTGTTGCTGGTGCTGCTGCATGTCCAAGTTTATACAGCTGATAAAGCTGCTATCATTACTCCGTATAGCTCTCTTCAAATTTGCTATCGCAATTGATGCTTCACCTTTCAGGTGAAACTGCGACAACGTTTTTAATGACAGTTGCTTTGTGCTCCTACTTCAGCTCGAATACATTTCTGTTTTTTATTCCAAAACACCAAATTGACCACTACGAACACATGTGATTAATCATTATTATAAACTTATCTGTTTCATTTACAACACATTTCCTCTATCAAATACCTGAATGAAGCGTTCGGTTTCGCTTTGCACTTACATCGAATAAACACAAACTTATATTTCAGCACCCCTTATTCATTTGCGGAAAGCTCCGCTGCATATAGATTCCCACAGGGCACATTGGATCGGCTGCATTTTTTTACGCCACTATCAGAGGTGACGTGCACACAAGCACACCACCTGTAAAACAAAAATAAAATCACAAACGCCATCTTGCAGAGCCATTCCATTTCCTCAAAAGCTCCAACACTAATGAAGTTCGAGAGAACGACAATGGAGGACCAATTTTCTTATAGGGTTTTCGCTAGAGCACAGCTTTGGCCATCTTCACAGTCAACTCTAAATAAACGCTGCTGAGGGCAACATGGCTAGAGACGTTCAAAAGCATTCGCGAATGGCTTGTTAGCCCAAAAGTGGCAATTCCCGAAACTCTCGCTATGAAATATGTGCGAAAAAAGGAACAAGGTGCCCATTGACGCAAAAGCCAAACTGAGCGAGATTTTGGGATAAGAGAATAGCCTTTATCAGAACGAAAATATTAAAGCGACCAGAGGAAACTTAGTTATCGATAAAGAGAGTGTTATTTACAAAGAAAAAAAAACAATAAAAAGATAGGACACTCGGAGTTCTATAGAGGTACAGTGCCCACGCAACTGTACCGCACCAAGGGAGAAACATTGCGAAACGACAGAGAAATAAAAGAACTCACTATGGCAATCTCGCTTCTTCATTAGTGAAAGAATGCTTAGTATCCGCAAGATTGCAGTCTGCAAACAGGAACTATGAAAGGAAGAAATGAAGCAGGCGAAATGCGCCCCCCCCTCCCCCTTTAGTCAGTGCAATACCATCCGGACCTTCCACACAACGCTGTGCAGGCCTGATGCTGTTGACATCCCGAGAATGTCCAAGTACAGTTCTTTATTGATGTAATTAGTAGGGTGGTGAACGCAGCCACCTTGTTATTGTCGGAAAGTGCAATGACCTGTGCTTCTATTTGCCCAACACCAAAAAAAAAAAATCTTTCCCAGATGTATGCGAATCCAGTCTGTTGCAGTGAAGCTGCAGAAGGAACTTCTCACTCTCTTCAGAAGTAAGATGGTGAGAATGAGCAGGCACCTTTCGAGTTTCCCTGACGAATGAAGCGTATTTCCCCTTCTCGTTATTCCCATGTCTACCGTGAAGCTTGGTTAAGGTTTCCGCCACTAGAGATAGTTATTGTGCTGCATATTACCACCAAGAATCTCTATGAGCACGATATCGCGGTTGTTATTCCCAACCGCTGCAGCCGCATTACGTTGCAAGCGCAATGATTATTGCTCGCGTAGTGTGCTTTAGGTGGAGGTTAACCCTTTCGTGACCGGGCTCAACAGCAGAACGCTGTAGGTAGTCAGCCACAGCTATGAATATTATAAAACATTGAAAACGGTTTAGTGATTACGATGGTTGCCATTTCGCTGCTCATCATTCACTTTCAGACTGAATTCATTTAGTCTGCACCTTTTGCCAAAACATATCATTTGCTTAGTTCTACCGGGCGTTTAGTATTTGACTTGTGGCGAGATCATTCCTCGTCTCTTTAGAGTACCTCGATTCTACTATGGCGAGGTGCGCATGCAATGCTGATTGTATTATTTTCTCGAAAACCATGCAAGCAACATGCTCAGTATCTTTCATTACGACGCGGTCTAGAAATGTTTGACCTTGCCACAAAAAATAGGTTAAAACGAAGCAATGGTGAGCGCTGTTTTTTTATGATTCAGCGAAATTTGGGTCCCTATCTTGAACAAAATGCTAACAACAATAATGTCCTTTAGAAATGAAAGATAGCCGTCATTCATGTACTCAAAAATGTATACAAGGCATAAATTGTGACTGTATACCGGGTTACTGTGTACCGGGTGTAACGTAACTTCAGCCAACATTACAAATATGCAAGTGCCACATACCTGCACAGAACCACGGTAATGTTGTTTGCTGTTGCTTAGAGGTACTGATATTATTTTTGCATTCCGCCTAATTACATAATCAGTCTTAATGAATCAACTTTTCAGATATTATAACTAGATTAAAAGTGCCAATGAGAAAATTCTAGAGCAACATGAGCAACTCCCGGTACAGCTTTCTTTTGCTCTATACGTGCGACATAAAAGTGTTTTTTACAAGCATGAGAGAAACCCGCGAATACACGCAAAATTGCCGCGCGACAGGCCGCGCGAGGCACATTGCGTGCGTATTTCTTCTGTGAACGACAAATTATTTGGTATTTAAAAATGCTATTGTACATGCTAGGGGTCCGCATATCGCTGAGACGGCTTTAGCGTAATATATATAAAGAACTTCTGCTGGACCCACGTTAAATAAAATTTGTACAAATAAAGGCATGATATATCGCATGACCTTATTATTATCCCTGCCTCCACAGTCTGGGGAAAACACGCGTACAGATGCTGAATGCATATTAAAATGTTCTGTTACCACTGGAGGATTTCATTTTAGGCATAGCGTATTTTAGGAAGACGCCAGGTTTCAGTAGGGTACTATTCTTAACAATAATATTGAATGAAATAAATTTCAAACATTTTAGAACCACAACGTCAATGAGTTGTCGGCCTATATAGTAATTTTTTTCGGCTATGTTGGACAAGGAAACAAAGAAAAAAAATGTGGTTGATCCCTCTTAAATAGGAATCGGTATAGAACACGAAAGTGAAACGTGTCTTCACAGAAGTAGTGTAATGTTTATTGCACATTGATATATAATGTCTATTGGTGTTTTGTGGCTAAAGCGCCCTTAGGCGTTGATGCACCCACGCTGACGCCTGGTGGCACGTCTCCTCCATCACGACTACCAACGTCGATGACCATGAGCAACCGTCGTGCATATGGAAGCTGCACTACGCTGCACACGCTAGCACAACGCGAAAGACGAAGCACGTAACTGACACACCAATACAACGCGCAAGACAAAGCACGTAACTGAATCGTCACCGAGTCAAATCAGCGCGTACAGCGCGTCGTAATTGCAGCCTCCGCGATCAACTTCAGAAACATTTTCAGAGCTAATTGCGGAGGCCACGCTCCGCTGTGCTGAGTACGGTGAACGCCACCTAGGTGGCGTTGGTAGTGCTTCTTGATGCCAGCGTCCCTTCGAATGCTGGCATCGAGGCGTCGTAGTGCTGAGACCACCGAAGCGTTCACTGTCGGTGCGCGTTAGTGTCATAATGCAGTACTTCTCTTTTCTGCTCGTAGGCGGCGGCACCGCCCCGAGCAAGAGCGCGGGTACACGGAGGAGTGTTAAGCCCAGACCACACGTACGCTTGCGGACGCGCGTAAGCTCGCGTCTACGCGCCTTGCGGTTGCCGCGCCTAGCGAGGAATGGCGTTTTGCATCCACAAATACGCGCGACAGCGCGCGCTCACTGGCATCACTTGTTTACACCTTGGCAGACGCCACTTCGTATTTCGTTGTTGGCAGTGCTTCAAAATGCTTCGATATTTATAAACGTAATTTTTATCTTTTTGGAGCTGTTAGATCAGCCCAAAAAGTGAAGAAGAAGCACTTTCTTGCATGGTATAATTCTGCTTAACTGAGAGTTGAATGTACCGTGCCGTCGCTGCGTAGCCAGGCGCGCCGACGCGAGGCAGCCCAGGCGCGCGATAACTGAGAGGAGCTGATCAGCGAGATCGCGCCGCGTTTCGACGCGTACGAGCCGTGCCGCACCGTCGGCGCATGCGTGGGCGCGCGGACGCGAGCTCGCGCGCGTTTGCAAGCGTACGTGTGGTCTGGGCTTTAGATATATAAGGCGCGTCTGTGTAGCTCTCTGCAAATGCGTTTGTGGCGCAATGGGTTAAACGCTCGGCGATCTATCGTCGCGGACCGAGAGGTCGTGGGTTCGATTTCCAAATTTTGCATGTTTGTGGAACTTTTTCTTCTGGTTTCTTTCTTTGTATTATGTTCTATGACGTATTTCCGTGACGGAAATACGTCAGTGAAGTCTTGGTGGACCCCGGCATAAAACACTTTCGTGTTAAAAATTGCTGTTCTGTTTCTCTTCACTAGTTGGGCTCCTTAAAAGGATATTGTGATTCAAGGGTGATGTTTGTGCTTTGGCTTACATTGAACTGATTCGACTATTCGAAAGCTGTACTCGCGCTTCTGTAAGCGATTATGTGAATAAGCTCAAGCTTCAAGTACAGTACAGAATTCCATCCCGAAATTTCAATATTTATCATCACAATTGGGAGATTCCGAGCAGTTTGGGGACTTAAACATGTACTTTCATACGAACGTACAGGAAAACGTTCGAAAGCGTTCTTCTGCAATTGTAGTAAGTTCTGAGCAATAATAAAAAGGAGGACACGTGATTAACTTTAAATCTTGTTTATTGGCTACTTCTGCCGCAGTAGCAACTTCTCAAAAAGTCTTATCGGCGCAGTATTTCATCAAGGGCAAATTATAGACGTTATTTCCCAGAATAACGATTTTACCGAAACTATATGTTAGGAAAAACATAAATTGCTAGCATTTATTACTGTCAACAATGTGAAACATCTTGTACCTGCAGAGATACGAGGAAAACATGTAGTTAAATAAACAAACCTAAAGAATATGGCACGCGTCATGATTTTCTTTTACGTCACATTTATTGTGAAACAGGCTCAAGTTCTTATGCCGGCAAAAAGAAATGCAATAGACGTGTTCCTATATTGTACAAGGAAAACATCCGCGAAGATAAGTTGGTTGCCAGGATTAAGGAAAGCATAGCAAGAGTGCGGGCTTCAAGCAAAAACATAAAAAGTTGTTTTTGTGAAATACGAGCATCTAGGAAAACCCGAACCGAACACCTCCATTAGATATGAAAAAAAAAGTTACAGATTTCATTGTCTGCGATATTTCCAGTGTGTGGAAGAAATCCCATCCGCGCTGACAGTTTTCATAAACAAATGCCTAGCCATCAGTCTTCATGCTTTCTTCTCTTGGGAAGGTGTTTTCTCAGATTCATTTCGTTTTTTGTCCAATTCGTTCTTGCTACGGCGAGTGGTGGCATTTCTGTGGCAAAACAAATCTGTCCCGCAATCCTCTTTCTCTCATTAGGTCAGTGCCAAAAGCTTGTGGCGAAGCTATTTGACAAGAAAGGAGCAAACAGACATGAAGCATTCAATCTCACTATTTCAGACTATAACGCCCAATGTTTTCTCTCAGAGAAGGCCATGCACCAGATCATCCCTTTTTCAGAACACACCTATAAAAGCGCCTGTCAGCGTAATTTTCTCAGATGAGCTGAATTGTTCGAAGAGGCATACATTACTCACACAAAGTGCTGCGTCATCTTAGCTAGGGAGAAGTCCGAGTGATTAACTCTGCACTTTTCATCGATGGGAGCTGGTTCTATTAGAAACGATATCGTCATTCGGAAAGTGCTGTGTCTCGTAGCCGTTTCCGAAAGCAGCTTATTTGATTGTGTGCGTGCCGTATGAATAGGACAATAATAAAGGACTGGTTGTACAGTAAAGCATCAGAAATATGTTGCATGTTATGTGGTCTCAACATCTCAAGGCGGATAATAATTTGAGAACTACACGAGGCATAACTCTTTTGAAGATGACCTTTAGAATAGCGAAATGTTGGAGTGCGTTTCTCGAACAGCCTCAACAGAGACAGAGATACATACAGATGAAAGTTGGACAGGTGAAATAGCCTCAAAAGATGGATATAATACGGGGTGAGGATTTTTAAGTTTTACTGAATTTTAAAAATTCGCCTTTGGTAGATTAATTCCTGTCCTTGAGCTCTCTTATTCGAAGAGACGGACATTGCAAGCACAAGAAACCAAAAGAAATATTCAACTCATTAAAGAAAATTTACTAAGTACCTTCTTAAATATATATTTGCTGCACATATTGCAATTTACGAATTCTAGCTGGTCAGTTTCCAAGACGCATCCACTTGAAATGAATTTCAAAGGATGACATCAGTTTCTTGATATAATGTCCTAAAGTGGGGGACGCAATACAAGGGCGCTCCAGTTACTTTTGTGCTTCAATACATAAAAGAGCATTTTGTTAACAAAGTGCATATTTAAGGAAAATTATGGCGCATATATCGCGAAACTAGCCTAATTGTGGAATTCCACTTGGATACACCTTGCGAACTCACCAGCTACAGTTCGTAAATTGCAATGGGTCGTAATGTAATAATTAGGATGCTAATAACCAATTTTTACAGCGAAGCTGTTTAGGGCTCAGTCTTCGATGGTCGCTTCCGGATGTAGAAAAAAAAACTCTCATTTGCAGTATGCTGTATGTGCGAGTGAAAGCGCGCGAGGGACGCGCGCTTTCACGGGGAGCGAACACACGGCGGAGAGCAAACGCCTCACATTGTAAAGGGGTTCTTTTGGTGCACCGCGTGAGATACGTTCCTTCGTATTCTAGAACGTACCAGTGCATTGGGGGCACATTAAAAAACCCAAGGTGGTCAAAATTAATCCAGAGTCCCTCACTACGGCGTGCCTAGTGATGAGGTCGTGGTTTTGGCACGTAAAAACCCAGCATTGAAACTTTTAAAGAGAAGCTTTGCATGGCTAGTCGAAACGAAAAAGTGTATGTTACACGCCTGTCCACACAAAAAAAAACTACCATGATCACCATTGGCTCGAGCGTCATCGCCTTCTTCCGCAGCTGGCTCATTGGCGCCCCTCGGGTAACACTCGTGCTCGTGCTCGGCACGCGCTCGTGCCACCACTTCCACGTTTGTCATCGTCGTCGTCTTTTTTAACAGCTGGCTGCGTTGCCGCTCATCATTCCAGCGTAGAATTTCACTTCTCTTCTGTCATTGCAGTGGGGAGACCGTGTTTACGGGGGTATAAGCCATTGCTTAAAGGGGGTTGGGCCATTCATTGTCTCACGTAACGGACAGGTTAAATGCTGAGGCAATTTAATTTCTAAGAATCGCAAGCGGCAATGACGGATGAATTCTGCTAACCACGCCACCGAGCTAACTCGAGATATCGAACGCAAGGGACAACGACGGACTGTGGGCATACCGTCACTGACATCGTTATATCCGTCGCAGCCGAACGTGTGTAACCTCATTAAGAAACACTAAGACGCAACCCATAATTGAGAAATATTTTAATGAAACGTCGGGATTAACCCTGTGATAAACACCGGGGCCGCACGTTTCAGCTTCGCCGGTTAACTATCTGTACGGAGTGCTTGGACGGTGATTTTCTTTAAAGCGTATCTCCATTCAACGCTCCACAGAGAGCCAAGTAAGTAGATCAACATGGTCCCCCTTCGACAGAAGTGGTCAGTGCCCTTCATGATCATTGAGGGCAATTCTCCAGAATTGTGGCGTCATTTTCTGTCAATGGGCGTCGGTGTGCTCAAATCGCTGGAGCGGTGGAAGGGTTTCAAGTCGAGGGTCGTTTCTTAATACGGGAGGGGGGGGGCGGGGGTAGCAGCCTTGCTGTGACATCTCTGTTGCTGTGACAAAGCACGTCTGAAGGGAATTACAGTTTCGCCAGGAAGAGGCCGAGGACATTAAACGGATTTAGAAAAGCGTTTGTCGCTTTACTCTGAAGCGGGAGCCATGCGTGGCTGCCATGTTGGACAACGCTGTTTTATAGCGTGCGCAAACAATACGATCATTAAACTCCCCAAACAACGTCCATTATCACAGCCCACGTACACAACAGAAACCCATTAACGTGCTGAGCATGCGCTGTGAGGATAACGCTATTTATTTACGTACGAAATGTGCTTACGTTTAGCTTGCAAACGCTATTTTAAACTTTATTGCACACCACCATATTCGTTAATTCCGTCATTCATTCATAGCCACTTTTTCTGTGCACTAACAGCGCTCATCATCTGTCGCACAATAACCTACACTTTCAAAAGGACTCTCAAGCATTTATTAACAACGTCAGTGATTCAGTTCTGAACTCATTTGGTAAATCTCATTACAGCGTACTGTATGGATATTACACAAGTGAAAACAAAAGCACCGTTAACTGGTTCCACCTTAAGGGACAGCAGAGCAACTTCAGGAGGGATTTCGACAAAATTATATTGAAAAAATGTTTTCAAGGTTGCATGGAGCTGACCGTCATGTTAAGGCTTTAAACATGCTTCACCTGACTTAACAGTGTGTCAATACGCTTGATAAACAGAAAAAATGAAAAACCTTCAATGATAAAAAGGTATTCGTGGTGTCTAGGAGGAACTCGAGTAAAACCCAAACATCTGAAGTTATTTTGTTCCAAACTGCCGAGAACTTCTGTCCAACTTGCCCGAAAGCGTGATAACCTATAGATATTAGACAAAATGAAGTCTGTAGCCGTGCAGCAGGGCCTCCTGTTTCCGTAGAGCTAAAAACTAGACACTGGGCTACGCAGAAAACACAGAATTTGTAAAATTCTTATTTTTTTCTAAAATAAATAAAAAATATTCATGGTGGAGAAGCGTCGCTCCAGTTTCGTTGTCGCACTTACGGGAGTCCCCTCTGCCAGAGGCGCGCTTACCCAGGCGTCATTTGGCTCGGGACAAGCTCTGTGAAACGAAATCGCCGAGCAACGCGCAGGCGTTTCTTGCTTGTTACTGTTGTTTTCTGCGCTGCCTTTGACATTTTAGTTGAGAATGTTGTTTCGGCAAAACTCTGGCCCTCCCAGGAGCCCACTTTTCTGAGCTGCGCTTGGAACTCGTTCCGAAAACATGCTGATACGAGGGCACTCGCATCAACACCATGTATTTCCCTTTGTTGTAGTCATTCCCTTGAGCTTTGACTTTTCGCGGCACCACAGTTTGTTTTCACTGCTCTTACAAAGAAGTCAGAAATCCCTGGAAGCACTTATGAAAATATTGCAAAATGACACCTGAAATACGATATCGCAGGCTTTGAGCCCCTCACTCAGTCTCGAAGCTTCCATTTATACAAATGCAATTCTTTCATCTGCATGCAAATATCAATTGAAAAGTTGTTATTCGAGTACATATACACAGTGTTTAATTTCAAAAATTTTCCTCGAAATCCAGTATTGACCTTGCGGAATCTTTTACCTGTTTTAGAAAAGTTGTGCAACCCTGCCCAAGTTAGCAAACTGCTAACGGCCACTGTTGACTATTGTCTGGAATTTTATTTCCGAGCGTGAATTTTATAAATCGCAGCATTTTGAGACAAACAAACGTTATGTTGTTTGTGTGCCATCCCTAAAAACACAATCGTGGCAGTCAGCGACTCCACCTTAAGACCAGGCGCGTAGCCAGGGGGGGGGGGGGGGGGCTGATGGGGCTTCAGCCCCCCCCCGAAATGTTTTCGTGCCGGCATGCAACGCCGACCAAAACTACCACCAACGCCGGGAATAATAATAGTAATAATAATAATAATAATAATAATAATAATAATAATAATAATAATAATAATATAATAATAATAACTTATTTCCCATCAAAAGAATTACATGGTGGGGTTCTGGATAAAAAGTTGCATGCTGGCAACTTGACCAGCCCAAAAACCCATAAAAGGCAACAGAGGGCGTCGCGCGCTCACATGTGAGTAAACAGATGGGAAGGTGTCAATTTACAAAAAAAAATGTGTATACGAGACAGGTAGTAATACACTTTAGCAATTAGAAAAACAAGTAGTCTGCATTAACAAGGAAATATTGAATTTATACATGAGCATTACAGATTACACAAAGAAAGTCTTATTATACAAAAACAGGAAGAAAATAGGGGAAAAAAACATAACATAGCCCTTTATTCAGTGCAGCATAAACTAAAGCAAATAAAAGGGAGAAAAGTCATACAGTATTGCATATGAACAAACTCATTAAACAACAAGGATTAGTTTGACTGAAAGTAGTTGTGCAGGCTGCATAAGGACAGAAGGTCTATTTCTCGTAAGACGAGGTTATTGAGTAAAGTCGGAAGTGTATGTCGAAGCATTTGTTGACCATAATTCGTTCTTGAGTGCGGAATGTTCCATTGTTCCGGTGTCCTAGTGTCATAGGCTGCGACATGTTCGTGTAGGCGAGCTATGTTCAATCATTCTGCATTCTGTCTACAATGTCTTTTTCACGCTCGAAAGACATTTCGGCACGAACATTGCGAACTCGGGCTGGATTCATGGCACCTGGGGTGGATTTCTTGGCACCTGGGGTCACGTAACGCAAGGAGCCCCATCCAAGCACAAACTTTCATGGGCTTTTCGATAGCGAGCGGGCGCGTGGCGGCATCTCGCAGCAGCCACGGAATCTACGGAGCGCATGGATTTCAATTCCGAAACTGTATGGGTGTAACGTTCTCATAAACTTTTGACGCGAAAGCTGCACTGACATTTCCAAAGGCGTGCTTTAAAAGATTTTCAATTCTGGAACTTTATGGGGTTAATGCTGTTATAAACTTGGACCAACATGCGTGCACTGGAGCCCTCGTGTCCAAGCCGTTCCAGAATTGAAAGTACGCGCTATAGCAATCTTCCACACGCACGAAAATACTGAATATTTCCGTGACTGTGAGCTAGCAGCTGATAATTTTCTCCAAATATTTTCAGGACGCGTGCCCAATTTTATCGATCAGCTGGACTAGGGCAGGCAAAGTAAAATTTGAGAAAACAGGAGAAAGGAAATGGCCTATTATTGAGGAAATTCTTTTTGCGGGCTGCAAGGTCTGGCTCTCGTTGGCCACAGGGACAGTGGTCCTAGGCCCCGCTGAAAATACAGGTATTTTCAGAGCGCTTCTTCGCATGCGAGCTGATTGTGGAGATACATATCTGAAGAACCATTTGGAAAGTTGCCCCAGTAATGCCTCGTATTTAAGCCCAGATGCACAAAACCAAATTATATAAATTTGTGGCTAAATTATCAAAGAAAGCTTAGTTGCAAAAGCAGGCTGCTTCTCCATACGTCCTGACGAAATGACGGACATCGCTGGAATCGAACAGCCACCTGTTTGTGCAAGGTACCTAAACAAGGATGCCAACGACATCGAAGGAGTGTATATGGTTTTAGCACCGGAATAGATGCCCTCTCCCTTTGTGACTGCAGGTTCTATGTAAATGTGTACAAACTGTTACAGATTCTAGTCACCCTTCCAGTGACCACTGCCATCTCACTCATTTTTTAACATGAGGTTACTAAAAACTACTTGCGCTCTACAATATCTGTGGAACGCATGGTTAGACTGGTGCTTCTATACACCCACAGAGACGTCGGCATCAATGTGTTCGAAGTCATTGACCGCTTCGCTCAACTTCCCCGACGAGAGAAGTTTGTCCTTTAGATAGCGAAGCAGCAAAAATCAATGCAAGTAAAAAGCTCTGTTCCTTCACGTCCCTAATCTCGTAATTATGAAAACGTATGACTGTTCGTTAGCTTTTAAAACCTTTTAGCCGTTTAGTCTAGCAGTTAGCATCATGATCAAAATTTTCATGCGAATACGAAAATTACGAGGACATCAATAACCAATTTTGACCGACCTTGTTCATTGAAAGCCCGGCCCACGCGGCGTTTGCCGAAAACACTCGGTTATTGGGTATTAACTTGCCGCATCATCTGTGGCTTTCGTTTGTCCTTTTCTTTCCTTTTTAGCTACCTGCTTTTATTTCTTTTTATTGCAATTATATGGACACTTCAACCGGATTTCTGCCGTCGGCGTCGCCGTCGCCGTGAGGTTCCCTATAGATAAAATCTTCGCCGCGTGCCGTATGCCCGAGCGGAAGCGTGCGGGGACGCGCGCTATCACGGAGAGCGAACGCACTCAATCTCCCACGCGCAAGCAAGGAAGCGGGAAGCCAGCGCCGGAGGGAGCGGGGGGAGGGGGGGGGCGCACTTCCACTCTGCCAACAACCGCGCTCGTCGCTGGCTCGCACCGTCTCTTATCTCCACACGGCTCTGACCTTTATGCGCCGTGCATTCGCCGCTCAGTTTCCGTTGAAGCGATAGACCGCACGTACCTTCGCCGCTGCGGCGTATGAGCTTGCTGCCAGAGTTTTGACGGTCGTTGTCTGCAGTCATTCAGTGTGATATATTCATGTTTGTTTGTGCGCGCTCACACCAGGCTTGTTCATTCAGTTAGTAATAGTCGGGCCACATTTTCCAACGCACGCTACACATGCAATGCTGCCCGGATCGGCAGTGTAGCGCTACAGGTGTGTCCCTTCACACGCGCTGCCCACGGGAAGCGCTTCTCATCAACACCACCGTTTCACACGCGCCTTCTTGTGGTCATCGAGTCTCTCTTCATGTCGGTCTACTTACGCCGCAGCACACCTGCTAACTTAATCAGCTCATGTTTACTACAATTCATATTGCTACCAAAGCCGCTCACCTTACTTCGTATGACATTGCTGTGTTGCTATCGCATTCATTGCTTCGCCCTTAGGGCGAAACTGTGACAGTTTTTTCCTGGCCGTTGCATATGTGCAAAAATGTAAACAAGGTTCTTGAATGACGAAGATTAATCAAAATATTTGCCCTCAACTTATTCTTTTCATGGCCTTTACGTTCTTCATATCAGCTGTATACACTGCCTTGCTGGTTTCGAACTGATATAGTTCTAATGTCCGTGTGATATTTTCTTTCCTTATTAAATAGACAAAAAAAACACGGCCGCATTGATATCAGTTATTTCTGACAGAATTTTTAGGACATATGAATATATGCTTTTAAGAAAAAGTACTTATTTTACTTGACAGTGCGTTCAATAATTCGTTTGCAGCATCTAATATACAATGGCATTGGCAATGCAGTTATTATTCATGTATTTGATCCCTCGACAACTTCTATAAGGAGGAGGCCGCGCTGCAACATGAGCCCCCCCCCCCCCCCCCCCCCGAACAAAATTTCTGGCTACGCCACTGCTTAAGACTGAGTCACAAATTATCATGCCAAGCATGTAACTGGGTGCGCAATGACGCAGCTTCGGAACAGAAGCGGCGTCTTAAGGTTCAACCACAAAATCGAACGTCGAGTAAACCACAGAGTAGCAGGCTGCAAACTTTACATTTCATCAATAATTCTGCTCCCTTTGTCCTGCATGTTTAAAGCTATTATTGATTAGAAAAAATTATCACTCTTTCAGGAACAACGTGTTACTCTAGAAAAGCAGTTGTACCATCTTTATCATGTATTGCAATGCTCAAGCATGCTTTGCACTACCTTCCTGCAAATGATTTCATAATCACTTTTGAATCTGAGGATTCAATGGTAACTTCGCTTGGCATGAAGGAACTATATCTTTTGAATCAACATTTACGAAACACGAGAAAAATCTCAAAATCTCAAAGCACGCCTGCCTTTGAGCGTGCTTGTCGGTGTACCGCCAGAGGTATTTAGTATTTTGTCAGCAAGCCGAAAATTATTTTTCTAATTTCAAGGAATGAGCTTAAACATAAATATGACATGACGAAGAAAAAAACACATTTAAGGAAGAGCATTAAATATTTGGCAAATGTTAGCGCCTGTTTTCATAACACGATAACACATACTTGCATCGTTGAACAAATCTCGCCTGTTAACTGCGCGCACTACCCGAGGCAGCAGCAAACAAAGAACTGTGCCCCAAGAGTCGGGTGTTAAGTGTATTCCTTGTTTAGACGCGACAGTTGAACCTGGCAGGGGCCGAGTGAAGTCGTTCCTGGCTTGTGGCTCTGGCTATATAGTGGAACAGTAAAATTTATCAACTTTAATTACATACAACAAGCACCGCCAAATCCTGATGGGGGGCTTACCACTGTCATTGAAAAGAAAAGTGTACAATAATTGCATTCTACTGGTGCTAACATATGGGGCAGAAACTTGAAAGTTAATAAGCTAAGGACCGCACAACTTAAGGACCGCACAAAAAGCGATCGAACGAAAAATGTTTCACCTAACGTTGAGAGACAGGAAAAGAGTGGTCTGGATCAGAGAGCCAACGGGGATAGCCGATATTCTAACTGACATTAAGAGAAAAAAAGTGAGCTGGGCAGGCCATATGTAATGCGTAGGATGGATAACCGGTGGACCATTAGAGTTAGAGAAGGGGTACCAAGAGAAGGGAAGGCAGAAAACTAGGTGGGGTGATGAAGTTCGGAAATTTGCAGGCGCAAGTTGGAATAAGCTAACGCAAGAGAGGGGTAATTGGAGACCGTAGGGAGAGGCTTTCGTCCTGCAGCGGACATGAATATAAGCTGATGATGATGGATTCTCTTAGGCCTCTCAACACAATTACACATCACTTGTTAATTTTGTCCACATTGAGACTTTGTCATAAATTTGTCGCATACTTTAGCCGACCCTTGTACTGGAGTTTGCAGACATCTGATAGTGGCCTTTCAGCGAGTAGTCATCGGTTTTCTTGAATTTTAAACAGCGGCGTTGCACTAACGTTTAGTATACTTTTTTTATTAAAACCCTCTGAATTGCAGTGAATTCATCATATACTCTCCTAAAACTTCACGTTGTATACGCAAAGCGGATAATCATCCTATTGTCGTGAAATAATGTTCAGCAAACACGGGACCTGGCACTTAGCCATAGAAGCACTCAGCCATAAAAATAGCACACTGTTGTATACTGGTTATAAATAGGGATAATGTGTCTCAGAAAAGCTGGCCATCGTTTCGATAGGAGGGCCTATCTTAGTCAAAGGCGGCGTTGTCATTCTCGGCAGTTTTTTTTAGCAAGTTAGTAGAGTGAGGTCACGTGCGGGTCATTGTCGGTGGCGGCTGGCTTGTAAGGGGAGAGACTGAAAAGAAAATGAGCGCTGTCGTTTCACGCCTCTAGGCACGGTTTCTAATACGAGGGGACAATAACAAGAGAGTCGGCAGGTGGCACTAATGAAAAGAAAATAGAAAAGAAGAACTAGAAGGACATAGGAGGGCGCTGGGGGTGCGAGAGGTTAAGTAGCCTTCAGATAACTGAACCGAAGCTGCAGGTGTCGTAGGCGGCGTGCGTTTTTGGTTTCAGAAGAGTCGGGGGGTCATCCGGTCAGTACGTGAGTAAGCAGAAAGAAACGAGCTGAAAGAATGACTTGATAAGTGCAGCTGCAGTGCGTCAGGTAATTTTGAAGGTGTTAAGATGTCGACACGGAGTCTTGGGGCAATTGATGGGGTATAGTTAGAAGGCAGCGCCTTGGTCTTTCAAGGGACGTTAGCCTCAGTAGTTCGGCGTAGGCGTCGTCACGGCGTATACAGAAGTGGCGCAACCCTGTGGGGTGGAGGCACCGAAAAAAAGTATATTGGTGTCTGAGACTGTAGAATCTGTCGGTGGGGGTCCTCAAAAAAAAAAGAACGACATAAGGAAAGAAAAGGAAAAAAATACGGAGGAACAAATAGGAAGGTGCGAGAAGAAAAAGCGGGATGGGGCAGGTTTACATGGCAACAGGGATCGTATGGAGATATGTGCGTAAAAGCGTGGTATAGAATTTTAAAATTAGTGGCAGGGGAGAGGCAGGGAAGAGCTGGAAGCAGAGATAGAGGTGAGCTTAAGAATCGTGCTTAGCTGGTGGCACAGCGTGTTTTGTGCCTTTGTTGATGATATGGAACTTCAGGTTTAGGTTACAGCCTTTATCGATTCCAAGTTGCCAAGTGCCACATTATTTCTCGTCGGGTGTAGGATTTAAACTTGTGTGTGAGGCATGATTCTGTATATTTCAATCGCGACGTGAACGAAAATTTGTACTATATAGAGCCTTGCTTCATCGAATACATGGCCGTGTTCAGTAAAGTGGCTGGCTATACTGCTTTAGGTAAATTGTGTTTTGCATCTGCCCCATGGCCTTTAACTGAGCCTTGTATGAATTTGATGTCCAGCCTCGCCTATGTATTGTTTATTACAAGTGGCAAACTCTAGACAGTAACTACATTGCTTGACGTGCAGGTGAAACTCGAAGTTACCTTGTTAAGGTAATCGGACGCGGTAGTTTTTGCTGTGGCAGAACGTTGTATATGTTTGAATGTAGAGCACATGGGGCTGCCACAGGAACCGGGTGTTGGCCTTGTGTTTGTCTTTATTTTGGCATTTACCAGAATATCCTTAACATTAGCGTTTCGTCTGCAGGCTACTCTGGCCGGTCGGGAAAGATGTCATTATTTTCTGGTTGCTGGTGAAAATTGGGTATAATTTACTGTTAATGTTGTTTACGTTTGGGAATGCGTTTTTGAATTTAGTAGTAAAAAGAGGCCTTGTTGTTGTGATCTTAGGGGTGGGGGGGGTGTCGAGGACGTCAACTCGCTCAAGTTTGGTTGCATCGGTGTACGCTGTTTGATGGGCTGTGTTCGGGTGACTCCTGTTTGATAGGGTTTCTTTAAGGAGATGGAGTCTATGTAGTCTCGGTTTTCAACGCAAATGCTACGAAATCGTGTGGCTTGTGAGGAATGGGGGCTTGTCTATTCTAGAGCATGCTGTCCTATTTACTCACGAACATACAGAGATAAAACGCAAGAAAGAATTGCACTGCACTGAGTGTATACATATACTCGTAAACATGTTGCAAACAAATACGCGAGGCCGCATTAATGTGTGAGCCGCAAACGCGGTACACATGAAAAAGGGAGGTAGAGTTATATTTTTAATTGCATTATGAAATTAGCCACACTTTCGAGGAACGTGAACATCTGCTGGAGTCCCTTAAAATTTCTCGGTTTAAGTCTAAATGGCCAACAAGTAAAGGGGCCGGCTAGAGCTGCACCAGATGTTGTTGACCGACAAATTCAACCGGTATCGCTATTACTACAGACCTATGGAAATTTCTGAAATTGTTTCAAGAAGATCACCTACGGCTTTTTTTCAGTTTTTCCCTACCGGAAGCTTCTTCTTCGAGCCCCAATAACGATGCAACCCTGCGAATTTTTGCGGACCCAGATGTGGACATCGCGAGATTAACTAACCATGATCTCATGCGGAATTCATACGCTACAACACCGCGATGCCTTTCAGCGCGCTTCTGGAACGTGTTTTCTGTGTCGCTGCTGATATATTTAGCGGAAAAACAGGGAAGATGAGCTATGAGGATTTGGAAAGACAATTCTTAGTGAAAGTAAACAACGTGTGAATGGCTTCAACGAAGCACTGAAAGAACGAGGCCAGCTAGTCTTATATATGCACCGCATTCGTGTAATATACTCGTAAAAGTTGGAAGGGAATTAACGTAAAAGTTATTGATTACTTATAACAGCGGAGCTGTTTAAGCTTTTCGTTTCCCGGCGTAGCGTTCGCCAAAGCTCGCCTAGCGATGGCGTCACTGCGCACAGCTGCCCCTCGCTTCGCCTTGCGATAGACAATCGATAGCCAATCAATAGCTAATAAATAATCGATCAATAATCAGTAAAATCTGTAAAATGCTAGGGATGACTTGGTAGTGCTTAGCCTAGCCCAAATACGTGGCCAATACCTTGCTATAGTCAATCGATAGCCAATCAATAGCTAATTGGTATTCGATCAATAATCAATAAATTCTGGAAAATGCAGCGGACGACTTGGTAGTGCTTAGCCTAGCCCAAATACGTGAGGAATACCTCGCCATAGCAAATCGATAGCCAATCAATAGCTAATCAATAATCGATCAATAATTAATAAATTCCGGAAAATGCTGGGGATTACTTGGTAGTGCTTATCCTAGCCCAAATACTGTGTCCAATACCTTGCGACAGCCAATCGTTAACCAATCAATATGTATTGATAGTCGATCAATAATCAATGAATTTCGGAAAAGCATAACTCGTAAGGCCAGGACCAGCTAGGTGCCGATCAGCTCCACTGTTTCTTTAGCCTTGCGCCACTAGTGCAAGCTATGCTAAAATTTATTAGTAATAGCCCAGTGTTACTCTTTTGGGACAGTATTTGGTAACTGTAATCATTTACATCTTTAATTGAAGTAGTTGTAATTGTAATCGGTAACATTTTTTTCTGTAACATGTACAAATTTGCATACGTGTGACCTTTACCTTGTTAAAGTGCACATAAGTTTCAAATTCCTTGAATCGGAACTGGTTATTGTTGGAAATGTCCCAATGCACTTCGCTACATATTCTTTGAATTTGTCTAAAGGCAATAGCACATCGGCTTAGTTTTGTCAAACCGATAACGCCCTCAAACCTTTCAGAAATCAGGAATTGATAAACAAACAGAACTCCTCTTACATAAAAAAAGAAGCTATAGCAAACAGAACACAGTCGTGGTTACAATATGTCTATATACTAAGTGATTACAGCACATACACAGTATCAGCATAAAATGCATTTTTCTCGTACAACGCAATGAAAAATTGTAATTATTGTTTTCTGTCCCGTCTCAAAGTTACTCATAATCGTCGAACGGAACTGACATGGTGTTCTTACCTGAAGCACAATTTGCCAAAAGGCAATTAAAATTTGTCAACAAAGGCAATTGACGCGCGCTTCTCGATGATTTCTTTTCGCTGCCTGAGTGCTTTGTTCACAACAGTGATTACATAACGCGTTCACATTCAGGAATTCCTCATCCCTTATGTAAAGTCAGTTGTTCATGAAAGGAGAATAGGGGTGTCAATGTGCTTCCATAATGAAACGACTCCCTAGAAAGAAAGAAATTAAAAAAGGCAGACGTTCATGGCTGGTTATTGTGTCCAGAATAACCGATCAGTAGCTTGCGAGTAATCAAAATATGCCGTGCTCATATTACGAGGACTGTGATCGAAGATTATGGTCTTTGATGAATTCCCGGCCCGAACAAAAGAGCAAGCACGCGGCAAACCTACCCGACAAAGGATGGCGCACAAATGAAGCCAAGTTTGCGGACATGCAATGAAGCTCTAAAATAATAACGAGACGCTTCTGTGCTGGTTAGGGTGCTTCTAAGCAAGACCTTTGTGTTCAGCATTCTTCATTTAGGGTTCCAATAACCATGACACTCCTGGGTCTTTACGCAAAAAACAGCTATTCAGAAATCACCAATATAAGGCGGAGGTGCTTCATCAATGCGACATTCGCTGGGACAAAAAAGGCAGAGCAGTGGCACTATAACGCAGACATATTAGAATCGATGTTCATTCCAATCTCGTGACGTCAAATATGCGTAACCACTGACGCAAACATCGGGAGCACACCCGCAAGGCGTTTCGACCCGCCAAATGAAAGAGTCTCCTCGTTTATAGGCGGTCACTTATGTTTGTTTTCAAAGCGAATAGCATTGCCCTCTTTGACAGGTTTCTCTTACCTAATTGACTGACAAAAGACGAGGACTACGCAGTAGTATAGAGAGGGTTTCAGTGGGTTCGAGCTAGCGGAGTGAAAGTAGATAACCGAATGAGAAGCGTGGTACTGGCGTCTGGGATTGGCCCACTTCCTGTGGCTAAGCTGCGGTGGCTGGTCGAAAATGGCGGCGACATGCAACGAAATGTTTGAGATGGTGCTGAAAACAATCTTCAGCGAAGTAAAGTTGGCAGACCGATGCCGTATACGTGCCGAAAGGGCTCGACAAAGATATACGGCCACGTAAAATGGTTATTATCCGTAAATAATTTTGTTCTCCCCGCCAGCTCCGAGTAACCAGTGCCATAGCGATCGGTGGGTTGACGTCTTCATTCCCTTCGGCACGGGGCCGTCTCCGTCTATTTCGGAAAAAAAGTTCAGTTTTATTCGGCAGGTTAATGCACGTTCAATGCGTAGATTACCAGGCATTGCCTGATATATTATTGGCCTCAGTGAGGTTAGAACTAGTGATGCTTGTACAGTGCTGACTAACGGCCACGTCCTCTGCTACAGAGTTCTTCCAAGTAAGAGAGAATACGAGGTAGGATTTCTTTTCCTTTAGCAGGTAGCGGGTAAGATTGATAAATTCTGCAGAATTAATGACAGGGTAGCAGTATTATCGCATCAGCTGAAATCGTTGTATAGGCGGACACTACTTGCAAGACAAACAGGCTGATGCAGCTGATATGACAAAGAAAGAGGAACTTTAATCACCGGAATGTGAAGAGGTTGGCCTGAGTAGCGTGTTACGCCTACTATTCCACATTGGGGAAGGGGTTTGTGCGAACGGAAAATGCAGGATATCAAGGCGAATGAGGGCTGTATGAGCAGCTGATGATGAGAGCTGTTGCTTACGCTCGTCTGCAGAAATGCATCTCAACTTTATAGCTCATGCTGGGCTTCATCGAAATGACGCCTATGGCGAACGCACCGAAGGAAACGCAATGAGCCTATTGGGCACGTTCACGTTAGGCGTCATTTAAATCAAGTAAGTTATGGGTTTCAAGTTAAGCTATATTTGTAAATACGGGGGTTAGTTTCCTGTGTCTGTGCGTGCAACATGCACCCGCTTCACGGTAATACAACATGACACGCTTCACGGCATGCCCGCATAGGCAGACCTGAGTCGAGGCTTCTAGAGCGTAGCTAGGAGACCGCTTATGACCTGCATGATTTAAACAGCTCTCCTCGGCATACGCATATTTGAGGAAAGGGCAGCTGCTGAAGGGCGTCAATCGTTTGGCGCAGCATCGACTTGATTAGAGAGTCCGATGGGGTCGTCTCCAAGCGCTCTCGTTCATGTAGATATATTTGCAACTCCGAGCCTGCTTTTGTAAGCGTGGCCATGAACTCATGTGCAGGATTGCGCTTTTCCCTTTACGCATTGCCTCTGAAGGTTCGTTCAACGTCGTTTTCGTCCACTCACGCGGTGCCTCCACAACTGAATCCCGGCTGCTGCGGTTTTGATCTTGGGATCGCTGACGTCGCCTTGTCTCTCCTCCAATTGCGCACTGACGCTGCCACCTCCCTGTTTGTCGACTGCTCGTGCTCATGTGTTGGAGTATTATTTTCCTTTTTTTTTACGTTGCGACAATATTTCGAGTTTGGCTGGTGGGGGACATCGCAATTCGAGTACTTTGTTCTTCTTTCTGGGATGTTACGTGCCAAAACCAGTTCTGATTATGATGCACGCCGTAGTGGAGGGCTCCTGGTTAATTTTGACCACCTGGGGTTCTTTAACGTGCACAACAACGCAAGCACACGGGCGTTTTCGCATTTCGCCTCCCATCAAAATGCGGCCGCCGTGGCCGGGATTCGATCCCGCGACCTCGTGCTCAGCAGCGCAACGCATTAGGTGACTGAGCCATCCCGGCGGGTTTCGAGTACTTTACTGTGCATATAGATTGGTCATGGCTGCCCGCACGGCGAAGGCATGTCATCGTGTCAGTGCAGATGGCGCTCGCATGAAGCGATTGTAAATACTTGCGACACTGCAGTGGTCGGGGCACGTAAGGCACACCGGATGTCTCGCATATAGTCCACTTCGACATAAGTAGTTAGGATATCTCTTGGAAAACAGCTTAACGCTTGTCGAGTGGCCGAAATGATGGAAATTCACAACATCCATTCCAATTCTTTGTCAGTGATGACATCAGAGACGAATCCGGACCTACTCCAATTTCCATGCGCAATAAGTGAACGGTCTTCCACGCACCCGAATAAGCGCATGGTTTTTAATTTTTCAAGGGCGGCTTGTGACGAAGCTACATGAACTGTTACGTTTTTCCTGGTATTGAACCTGCCCTAATACGTTTCTTCAGAGGCCACCTTTATAAATTGAGCAGTGAGGATCTGCTCATGTATGGAACTGAACTTATTTAATGCTATGATAAGCGCCTAGGCGATCGTGTAAGTTCGAGGAAGGAATCTGGTGTTGGTGGTTTTATTCACCTGTTTGGTTGTCCTAGCAGTGTTTCCTCTTCAATATTTCGTGTGCAGCAACGGTGAAGTTGTTGTCGAAGTTCATGGCCTAGCTGTTGAAGAAGCAGGCAGCTCAATAATTTTCGGGGAGGGCGCGCCGAGTCTGACAGTACAGCACAGGAGCTGAAATGCGAAGAAACGAGCTTGACGCGAGAGGTGTCGTACATTCCATCATCACCTAGCTGGCACGGCCTCCTGAACGTAAAGCCTAATTAGGCAACCGCTACGGCAAAAACCGTTCGAGCAAGGTTGGTTGGTGTCTGGTGTTGCTCACTATGCTCACTGCGAGATATAGACCGTGAATCAAATGTAGATGTAGATCCTTAAAAATACTCACACTTGCCCAATCTGCGGAATTGACCAGGAACCGGGTAGGTCAAAGTAAAGTACAAAAATAAGAGTCCCCATTTTTATAAAAGGCAAGTTATGATTTTTCATGAAATTATACTCTCTGCAATCTTTCTCTTTCGAATCAAGCTCGAAGCAGCGTTCACTCAATTCACTTCATTTTTGTCCCGTAGCTGATGTGACAGAATTCCGATAGTTCACGGGATTGAATCCCGGCCATGGCGGCCGCATTTCTATGGGTGCGAAATGCGAAAACACCCGTGTACTTAGATTTAGGTGCACGTTAAAGAACCCCAGGTGGTCCAAATTTCCGGAGTCCCCCAATGCCTCATAGTCAGATCGTGGTTTTGGCACGTAAAACCCCATATTTAAGTTTTTGAAATTCCAATAGTCATCACAAGAGATCGCTAACAAGTTTTGTTTAAGACTTGTTAAATATGACATGCCATAAGATAAAAAAGGTATTCCGTCATATTCTGTTCATTCATTTCTTTTGTTTCAGAAGAAAACTAAAAAAAAACACTCAATGCACATCTGGGCCTTGTCAGTATTGCTAATCTTGTGCACATGTAAACAATTTAAAACAGAGTCCAAAACACGATACACACGAATCTCACAGTCCGTGGTTGCATATTGGGGCATGAGGTACTCATGCCACGCAGGAATTTCCAACGCGAAAATTGCAGTAATCGACCGACCAAAAGAGCGCGACTGAAAGAAAAAGAAAGTTGTGCAATACCAATAAAAACAGACGGCGTGCGGTAAAAAGGTGCAGCGCGCTGATTACATTTCATCTTATGTGTCGTACCCCGGTGGCCATGGGATCAGCGCCGAGCAATTCCAAACTTGTCCCGGCCGCGGTGCAATCATCCGGGGATACAGTCTCCCGAGAGCAGCCACACGCCAATTGCTCGACACGCAAGCAGGGCCGTCCAAACATAGGGTTGACGCCTTTCGCTGCTTATTTACCCTTCGCGCCCTTCGTATGCTTAGCGAGAAGTGGGAATCGGCTAGCGCTTGGCTAGGCCACAGCTTGCTTGCTCTTGCCTGTCCGAAGAGCCGCCCACGTGATTGCGCTGTGTCGCACAAAACATATATGTGCAGTGTTGCGCAAGCTAGAACTGGCGCGTCCTTAATTTAGCAATACAACTATAGCTAAGCTCCATTCGCATAATAATGGTTTCTGTTTCTCGCATCATTCTTCGTCGCATTAGGCCATGCATGAAAGCATATTGTAGGCTATTGTATTTGGGCAGTATTTTGAGAGCCATCTTGGATATACCTATGCCAGCGAAAAATTTCGCAGCACTCGAAAATTAAATGCAAGGTTTAATTGGACTGACATAGAAGAGAGGCGTGATGAGCATTGGTAGTACACAAGGTTCGTTATGCCCACTGAATAGAAATTCATGATGGGTGGGGGAGGAGGGGGTGTTCACGGGTGTTTGTATTGGTGCAATAGAACAAGGGACTCGATGTTTTTGAATGGCTTGAGGATACAAAGAAGCGTGCTGGATAATAACGCGCTTGGTACGTAAAATCAGGTTCTTCGTTTTCAGGCGCTCTCTTTTACCATTGCGGTAAAAAATGAAATTACAAGTTTTCTAAATCGCCGATGACAGAAACCTCATCCGCGTTAATGACAATCCTAGCAGGTACTTTCCCGCCTGAAAAAAAATCCTCTGAAATGGTCTCACGAGAACACCGAGTGCACGTGATCACCGACATCCATACAAAATCCCGTCATGTATTATATAAAGCACGAAAGAAGGTGATATATGAAGAAGCGTTTTTTCGGAAGTCACACTATGAGCCCACTGGTACATAATCCGTTTAAGAAGCGCTCGTGTGATGCTACCTGCTAGACTTGCAGTTCGCGCTTAGTAATGTTTTGGTAGTGACTATAATAAGCAGATGATGCATCTCTTGTGAGATGCATGAACCTGCCGCATCGTTTTCAGATGGCCGCTTGCAAAGCAGCCATGAAGGTACTGTTTCGACGTTTTAACAGCGGAGCTGTTTAAGCCGGAGGTTGGCCCGTATAGCGTAGACCAGAAACTGCGCCTGGTGATGACGTCACGGCGTGTTGCCTAGCAAACACTTGGCACAGCTTCGCCTCGCTTCGCCGCCGCTCCGCACCACCGCGCCGAGCTGCTACGACCGCGCACCTGCTCCGTCTAGCCATGACGTCACTTCGCGTCCCCTAGCAACCACATGTGCCTCGTTTCACCTAGACATGTATGTCAACGCTTCGCCAGGCCGCGTCTTGAAGCACGTAGTGCGGCCAAGCGAGTATCTGCGCGTCGGCGGCTAGCCGATCCGGAATACCGTGCCGAAGCTGCAGCGGAGAAGAGGCGTCGTCGATTCGAAGATACCGAGTTTCGAGAACGAGAACGCGAGAGCCTGCGTTTGAGTATCCAGCATCGTCGGGATACTGAACTTGGCTGTAGCTTGGTCTATCACAAGCTCCGCTGTTTTCTCGAGCCTTGCACCACTAGTGCAAGCTGGGCTCAATTTTTTTTCTTTTTTTGCATAACCTTACGCGAATAGAAGGACTTCAACACACTGCTATAGCATACGTTAATGCTCAGTTGTAGTTTTAGGTTGTTGGTGACGGGCTTCCGATACTGAGTTTCGATAGATGGGTCCGGCTGCAATTACTGTTCATTGAGTTTCAGCTTGAATCTCCCGTAAAGATTCAAGCGTAACGCATCCCTGCATTGCCCTTGGTTTATGTTTTGAGGGCCTAGCTTGCTGCGAGTTTAAAAAACGTGCGGTATTTTATTTTGTATCGTCGGCTGAGGCAATCAGCCAGAGGCGCACTGCGTAAGTCGTCACTGGAATGTGTTCTCTCTAATGAAACTAATATAACATAATATCGATCTGTACAGCTTTTTGAAGTGTATGTCTATCATTTTTTCAGGTGTTCAAGCCACTACGCTTCTTACTGCACATCGTACTGCGCAATGAGGTTCCTGTGGCGGTTTTGATCTTAAAGAAATCCTTAGACGGAAAAACATTACTGCTTTCCATCCTGAAGTTGAAGGTGCGAAGCTTGAAACGGGAGTTGCGTTCTTTACAGGAAAGTTGCAGTGCAGGTGCAGCAGAACGGCGCCATGCGGCGTTGCGCTTAGCAGACAGTCTCTTTGTCTCTTTTGTGAGCTTAGATCACAAAAGAGACAAAGGCGCTCCAAAAAGACTCTGGAACCGATATAAAAGCACTCAGAGCTCCAACTAAAAACTCGCAAACGGCTATAAGGGATGAAGACGGTAACATCTAGGAAAGAGACGATGCGCTGCGGTACATCACAGATGTTATTAGGGATAACTTCGGCACGAGAAAAAGCGTAGTTCAGACAACAGATCCAGCAACAGCAGAGAGGCCTGAGAGATCAAAATTTAGCATAGAAGGCTTTTATTGGAAAAAGGCAGCAGAAAATGTCCCTAACAACATGGCAGCAGGACCCGATGAAATCCCAATACAGCTAATCAAAAACCTCGGTCCAAAAAGTAAGGAACTGCTGACTAATGCCATAGAGCAAGTGATTAGAACAAAGAATATTCCCGTTGGATGGCGTGAAGGCAAGATGAATCTCAGCTACAAAGTCAAGGAGATAAGGATAAAACGAGCTCAAATAGGACAGTTACAATAGCGTCAGTGATATATAGAATGGCAATACAAGCCATAAAATTAGAACTGTCGAAGTGGGTGGAGAAAAAAGATGTATTGGGGGAACTACAGAATGGGTTCAGGCCAGGCAGACGCTTAGAGATATGTTTGTACTAACTCAGTGCATAGAGATTTCAGTATCTCAGAAAAGACCTTTATTCATAGCATTTCTAGATATTAATGGAGCTTATGACAACGTAGACAGGGAATTGTTATGGGATATTCTTCAGCACGAAGGCATAGATGACAATTTCGTGGAGCTGTTGAGGGAGATATATAGAGACAACCAAGTACAAGGGGTATGGGAAGGTCGAAAAGGTAATGAACTGGTGGGAATTCACCAAGGATTACAAGCAAGAATGCCCTCTGTCACCATTGTTGTTCACACTTTACGTTAAGGGTATAGAAAGACGACAGGTAAATAGCGAATAAGGTTTTGATTTATCCTACCTGCGTAATGGACCAATGGTGCAACAGAAGGTCCCTGGACTGATGTACGCAGACGACATTGTGCTACTAGCGCACAATAAAAAAGATTTACAGATACTTGCGAATATCTGTGGGAATGCAGCGACAAATCTAGGCCTTAAGTTTAGCACAGAGAAATCAGGGATTATGATCTTTAATGAACAGACGAGTAACTTCGTGGTGTCAATTCAACAGCAAGTAATACCCACAGTGACGCAATATAAGTACCTCGGCGTACACATAAACGAAGGAAAGAATTACTCAAGCAACCACCAAGATAATCTGATAATAAAGGGAAAGCGGAATGGCAGCAATATTGAAACACAGAGCACTGTGGGACCACAATAAGTATGAGGTGGTGCGTGGAATCTGGAAAGGAGTAATGGTGCCAGCGCTAACATTCGAAAATGCCATTGTATGCTTAAAATCGGATATCTTGTCGGGTTTGGAAGTTAACAAAAGATCAGTAGGTCCGTTGGCTTTGGGAGCCCATGGTAATACCACAAATGAGGCAGTGCAGGGTGACATGGGTTGGGCCTCTTTTGAAGTCTGAGAACCACTGAGGAAAAGTAGTTTTGAAGAAAGGCTCAGGAACCTGGATGAAAATAAATGCGCGGCTAAAGCGCACAAGTATCTTTACATGAAAAGCGTCGACACATAATGGAGGAAGAGGTCAAGGAAGTTGGCAACCAAGTACAGGATAATCGAAACTGTAAATAGACAACCAGGAGTCGTCAGAAAGAAAATGAGAGAAATAGAGACCGTGAATTGGATGCAAAGAATGGAAACAGAAAGGACAATGGAGATTTACAAGAATGAGAAGAAAGAAATTATAAGGGAAAATCTGTACGATAACACAAAGGGCAGTGCCTTGCTATTTGAGGCTCGAGCCGGTTGCCTAAGGACCAAAACATACCGGAGCAAATATTCGGAACTAGATAAGGCATGAGTATGCTGCAGTAAAGATGCAGAGACCACTCAGCACATCCTAATGAAATGCAACGGGATCGACCCAGCGAGAACCGTAGGTAACGTGCTACTCCCAGAAGCGCTTGGGTTTAAAGTGGAAGGAAACATCAACAGATCAGCCGTAGAGATAAGCAAGAGGCAATTAGAGTGCTGGTGGCAAAAAAGCAGAGAAATGATGGATACAATCTGATCTCTTAAAATAATAGGCAGCAGTACAAGGTAAACTTTTGAAAAAGAAAAAGAATAATGAGAGGTATACAAAAATGCTAGATAAAGCAAATGTATAGTATACCTGATTAAATCAAGCAGGCTAGGTGACTAATTGTCGCCGCTCCGTTTCAAAGGGGATGCCAATTAATCATCATCATCATCATCATCATCAAGTGAAGCCGAAGCTATTTCACACGTGCATGGCAGAGCAGTCCCAGGGACTCACAGTCGGTGACAATCTAAGGATAAAAAGTTATATGTGTGGTGTCAGAGAAACGCAATTTGCATATATGCGCCAGCCAATCAGGTTCTCTTATTTCCGTGTCTTCATGCCGTTTGGCGCTTCTAAAACGGCCATCTCCTCCGTGGAGATGTGTATTTGTGTCACTGGTTTAAAGAGCAAATCTGAACGTCTCGGCTAATTTTATGGATCACCTTGATATCACTGCTGAGTCAAAGGGAATAATTTAGCTTGAACAAACGAGCTTTTATTTTCCAATTAGCCTAGCACATACAATAGCAAAGCAGTGTGGTTAGGCTGTGAGTGGACTCCATCTGAATGTGCTTTCTTTCACGGGTGAAAAGCAACTGCACAACAGAATTGTCGGCTGAGCTTGTTTGTATTTCTTAGATTGTCTACGACTATAGGTCCAAAGGTACAGCATGCGGCGCCAGCAGCGCCGGCATCTACAGGAGTAGATTGACGTCGACAGGTGGTCCTGCAACGACGAGAAAGCCGACAAACGGCGGACACAAAAAGAAACGGCCAAGCAACTTCACCCGGCTGTTGCGGTATTGTCTAATCTTGTCACTGAAGCGCTGGATGAGGCGCACGAGCGCTTGGTGTGTACATTTTTCCCGTCTTTGTCCGGTGTGGCGCTATTCAAATTTCGATATATGAAAACTTGTTCTGAAATGATTTTAACTACGTACTTTCTACGAGCGCGTGGTCTGTATTCAGCATCCAAAACTCCCGAACTGATAGAAATAGAGTGCAATAGAAAATGCAAAAGAAATATCATCATGCCGAACGTGGTTATGTTGATCAGATACAGAACAAAATCACAGCTCTTAAGCGTGCTTTCGTCAGCTTACGTTTGGGTAGGTATTCTTTACGTTACAGAGAATCACTCGTGAATACTTACTCGCGATTGTTAAGCGTACAGATTCGGGAAAAAACGTGAGCGTATGAGGTTTCACGTAGAGAAAGGTTTTTCCTATAAACCAAGGAGCAAAGCAGCTTCGAAGGGATAAACGTGACACCAGCATCCAAGAGAAAGAAATGTGAGAAAATGTAAAAAGAAGGATATAGTGCTTAGAAGGAGAGGCTTCCACAGGGAATGCACATTCCAAGGAACTTCTGGTGTAAAGAGAAGCAAATCAGCAATAAAAAAATTGAGTTTTACGGTTCACATACCACGGGGCACGTTAGACGGACGAAGACGAATCAGTTGCACGCAGGAAATAATGACGAAATAAAAGGCCAGTGCGGTCTGTGGGCCCCATAAACGCAAAATTGGCGGAAACCCGGAAGTAGGCCGCCTGGCAAGTCGATCTGATGAAAGGCACTGAATCGGGACCAAGGCACATCCCGGTCTATAAACGAAAGGCGCGGACACCTTTTCGATCAGTGCGTGAGTGGAATTCCTCCTTACTGGAGCAATTGAGTAGTGATGAACTGCAATCGTCGGCACAGGCAGAAAAAAGTTTGGGACCACGATATTGTCCGATTACAGACTGATCAACGAAATTAGTACGAGCTATATACTCGGATGTTAAGCATGTGATACAAAGCTGTTCAAGGTTATCTACTTAACGCCCCACTGCCGATCATGTCATTTTGATAAGCCCAATTTAAGACCTTCATACTTTGATCTAAGCAGAGCAAAGTTAACTTAAAGCCTAGTAGTGCTTGATATATGCTGTAGCAAGCTTTCTTCTATAGCTAGTGGGGGAAACCAATTAATAATTCAATAATTGCTGTATTAAGGTTTACAGAGTGAAAAAAATTATTCTTTTTTGTAACCAAAAGGTATACTCAATATGGCTAGAAATAAAGGAAAACGAGTTCTACTTTTCCGTCATGTGTAATAGTGTTTTGAATTGGTGGGTTTACTGAGCTTAGCACTTATGTAGAGTACCTAAGTTTACGCAACATACCGTTGATATTCTCTCTAACGAGTGTGCACGATTTGTCGAAACATAGGCAAGACTGTTGTAAGCCTTACCGACGCGGATAATATATATATATATATATATATATATATATATATATATATATGTGTGTGTGTGTGTGTGTGTATAAAATAATGGCACAAAATAAAATTGAAATTGATGTGTATAGCTGAGCTTCGCAGGCTTTTGCATATTTAGTACACAATCATCATCAGCATAGAAAGAAAATCCTGTTGCTTCAATGGCTCTGTGGCTATGCCGTATTGCCACTCAGAATAAGGGCCCGGACTTGATTACCGCTGTCCGCGAAGTTCCACTGACGTGGCCGAACTGCAAAACCGCTCTTGCGCTCCTAATCTCGTTCGAATAAGGTTCCGGGTATTAAGCGGAGAATCTTTAATTTTTCCCCTTACCTGTTTGGAAAGGCGTCGCACATAAAAAAATGAAAAGTACATGGAATCGCACTCCTTATATTTCACTTCGGGATTTTTAAATAGGCATAGTAAACGTATGGAAGTGTGTTCCAGTGAAATAGCCCTGGTTTCCAAGGACAGTGTTCCATATACCTTTGCCTGTTTCTTGGCCAGACGCTCAATCGAGTTTCAAAGCCATCCAGGCGTTACTGAACTTTTTAAAAAGTACGGGCCTGGACTGTCGGCTTTCAGCATGCCAAATTGCTTGCCATGTGTTTTACATCCTCTTTCTCTCGTCATCGTCTCCCATCATGCGCCTCTTTCTTCCCTCTTCCTTTCCCTCTTTCCCTTCCCCCAACACCGAGTAGGTGGCTAGAGGAATTTACCTCAGGCCGACCTCCATGCATTTCGCATCATTAAACTTCTCTCTCTCTCTCTGCAGCTTTGTTTAGCCTGAGGTAGTGGCGGTGGGAGGTTATTGTTGCAATAGGTGGGTTTAGCTTAGCGATTAAGACCGGCATTTGTTCCGCCCGAGCCTGTCTTGCAATATCACTACAGCATTTAACCAGATGTCCATAATACTAGTCTCTCTGAAGAATGCAATATGAAGGTGGGAAGTTTCCTCGCGGGCTACAACTGATCTATCTGGGAACACAAGGTGTTGCAGACACGCATGCAGGAGGTCATTAGTTTGCAGGTTCCCCAGAAGAGCGTACAGTCTATATAGATATTTTGGGCAGCACCGACAGAAAGTGTTGAAGGTCTCCTATCTTCGGATAATCGATACGTCCATTCTTAAATAACCGTGCTAGTTTACTAGCAGATTTTGTGCTTATGCAGTGCACAACTGATGCTTCCTTTAGACGGAATCGCTTGGTTATGCAGGGCCTGTATGGTGGAACTCAAAGCGATGCAAAGTGATTACGAATGTCGAAGTGTTTTAACTTGATTTGGAACCTTTACTTTAGGAGGATGAAAGAGCGCTGCGTATGCAAGAGCATCAGTTATTCATTGCCAGCAATACCAATCCAGGAAGGAATCCACTGAAACTTTACTGTGAAGATTTGTTGCTGAGTTCTCTTACCAAGGCTAGTGATTTGCGCTGGAAATTGATGGACGGCACACTACGATAGAGTTGTTGCAACGGAGCCGTTGAGTGCGTAAAAGTACCACGTTGCGTGCAGGACAAATATTTAGTTTGCGTAGAGCAGCAGCTACTATCACGCCTGCCACAGCTGTCGGCGAGGCCATACAGTCGTGATGGCAAGACCACGTAGTTCCCAGACATGGAATATAGAACGAAGCTGCGAAGAGGTCTTCGTCTACATTGACAGACCCATCTGTGTGTAATTGCAGATGATTCAGATTAGTCGTGGGCAAATGCTCCAGAACTAGAGATATGGCTTCTGCAGATAGATTGCAGCTTTTTGACTTCAATCGTGGTTGCAGTTGCATGCAATATCTTCCTCTACCTGGAACCATGTTTAAGAATGGGGGACACCGTCCCCCATATTTAAACATGGTTCCAGATGTGGGAAACAACGTTGCAGACAACATTTACAGGTATATTGAACACTTTTGACGCAGGTTTACTCATAAAGAACAGTTTCACATATTTATGGTATTCTGTAATATAAAAAGTAATAATTTCGTTTATATGAGACGCCGTTCCTCTTATTTTGCAATTTTGTGTGAAGCGCAGTTTTATTTAGCTCTGTGGAAAATATCTGCAAGATACTTCCAATGTATAGCTGGAACCAAACTGGAATTGAACTAGGAGTGCGTAATTAGATTGGCATGTATCAGACAACCCACGACCGGCCTGTGCGCTGGGCAATTAATGTGCCGAAAACTACTATGCCATCTTTCACAACGTAATAATTACCTATTCTTAGCTCAGCAAAAGAATACCAGCCTGTTTCACTTATACTTAGATACACTAAACAATCATAATGTTAATATACCATGCCTGCTCACATCGAGGAATCTTGCAAGGGTGCCATTCAAAGCGAAAAAAAAAACCATGCAACCAGTTTCTGAACTGCAGCAAGAATGCTTTCGCGATAGCCTATCGCGTATGCAGACTTCATTTAACCCGCTTCTTCGAGGGCCTTTCTTCCGCTTCGTTCTATTCCCTGCAGAGCCGCTGTAGGCGAATGCACGCCGGCCAAACACTCTGCCTCTCAAAAATGACCTTACGCTCTCCCTTCGTCAGACTTCATTCAGACAGGCTGCAAAACTCAATAAACGTCATGGACGTAATTTGCAGGGAAAAATCCAGGGATGGATATGAAGATTAACCTTACAAGAATAGTGTTCAGCAACCTGGCAACGAAACAAGAGGTCGTGATTGGTAGGCAGCCACTTAAAAATGCGAAGTACATTCATGTAGGCCCAGTAGTCACAGGGGACACAGTTCATCCGTGAAGTACTATCCCCAGACGGGTAAAAGTAGACTAATTCGGATATGGCAGGCGCTCTCCATTCATTAACAACAGCTCATGCGTTCATTTAGAAGAAAGTCTGTGATCAATTCTTTCGTTCAGTACCTTCTTTTTTCTGGGGGGGGGGGGGAGAGGAGACTTGAAGCATAACGGAAATTTTTTAGGGAAAATTAAAGACAGCGCGATTTCGCGTGAGGGCGGCATCGTTGTGTGTTACAGCAAATTAGCGTAATTATATTGCCGACGGCACAGTAACGCAACTGTTCTGTTCTCTTTTTTTCTCATATGGTTTTTCTCAACAAAGGATAAACTTTGTCCTCAGTTCAGTGCTAATCTCTTTCACTTTTTCCGTTTTTGCAAGCGTGTGTTCGTTGGTTTTCTGTTCATTCACTGTACCATCGAGTAGAAAATGAACGGCGTAACTTCGAGAGACAGGAGGCCCGTCGTGTGAATTACAGAAAAGACGGCGGGTAGCTGGTGTAACCGATATTGAAAATCAGAGTAAAGTGAAGTTGGACTAAGCATGTCGTGCATATAGCAGATAACAAGTGCAGGTCAGATTTATGATAACGATTGCGAAGGGGGGAAGAAATGCAGAGTGTGTCTGGGAAAGATTAGGCCTATCGTTTGGCTACATAAAGAAATTTGCAGCCAGAAGATGGAGCCAGCTGACGCAAAGTAGGTGGAATTGGAGATGGGCGACGGAGTACTTAGTCCACTAGGGGGCATAAATGGGTTGCTGGTTATGATTATTTTGTGTACTTTTGTTTCATTGCTTAGTCTTTCATGTAATTTGGATTGTCGTTAATTTTTCTATAGTTATGTATTTTTCAGTCCCTCCTCCTGTCTGTATTTCTTCCTGCGCGACGTGCGCCGCCGCCGCCACATTCAGGAGAGTTCCGCATAACACGGCTTACTCATGGGCTCACCTCGCAACATGTTCCGCCAATGGGCCGCTCGGAAATATGGATGATCGACGCCATCCTCAGGGAATTATTTTGAGGAGGTGGCATATATATGTTTCTCTATACAGTCAACGTTCTGCACTCCTTCATATTGTTTACTGCTACTACGCACAGAATTGAGACGCTGCTGTTAAAGATGAATAAGACTAAACAACTGCCTGAGTTTAATTCACCCAATACCGTACCGACAGAATCAATAATAGCGATAAGATGGTGAGTTGCAATGCAAAGTGCACGCGGCTCGAAAAACCTTGCTGGTAATTGTTAGACCTGCTGCTGCAGTGGAAGAAAAATGGCTGAAGCTATCTCAAAGAGCCAAAAAAAAAGGTGAGCAAAAATGTTGTGGACATATCTGTAATACGTTTCGTGTTCTGTGACTAACGGAATATGGAGCAAGGCGTGGCAGGAACGGGCGGCCGTGTTGTAGCGGGGGCAGCTATGGGTTGAAAGAGACGGCATAAATTTACATAACTATGTCATGCTCTTGACGAGAAAGGAGAGATGCTACGCGGAGTTTCTTTGCGATGGGCGCAAGGAAGCAGACTAATCAAATAAGCAGCATTCAGGTGTTGATAAACTCGAGCGCTTCTGTAACGTTCTCGATGTAGGTGCAATTTAGGTTATTTATTTTATTGGCGCTGCACATAGAAAACCCGACAAGGAGCAGTGAGTGTGAAATAACGCCGTACTTCATTCAAGGTAATTTCAGGGCACATTTTCTTAAGAGTGCGTGATTTTGTTCTCGAAAGCGTCGTTTCAAGGAGCAGCTCTACACCGCCGACCGTGTGATGCTAATACTGATACCGTGCTCATACGAGTAGTATGGCCAAAGATGAAAAATAAAATAAAATAAGAGCAGTAGAAAATATAAAGCCGGCATATTGCCTATATAAAGCCGGTATATCTGCTCTTGGGTACTAACCAGTGTTCCAGGAACCCGTATTGCTAATGTTCCGCACGTGTGACGGAACATTAACACAAATGAAACGTTTGGCCGTTTTCAGGTAAGCGTGTATTTGCTGCAAAGGACTAGAATATTAACGGGACCACCTTCATAATAAACATAAAAGGCTGTCATAAATTTATTGTTTGATCATTTATCAGCTCCGCAAAACACATAAAAATTAGACAGTGGCCGAGGCTTACTTATATTGTCCTTACAGAAATAATTTAACAGAAATGGCGTTTAATGTAAAGACGTTCGAATATAGTTCAGTTTAAAAATATGATACCAGCACCATCCAAACCCGCAGCACAGGAGTCGTGCTCTTAAACCAATGTTTATGGATGCGTGCTTTAAACCAATATAGATTGATGGTGTTGTCAATAAATAGTCAATTTTAGCAAGCTTTATATAGGTATTCCTAACAGAAATGTATATTAAGCCTACAATACCAAAAGTTTTTTCAGTAGATCTCTTTCTGAGTTAGACAGTGCAATGATATGTCGACATTGCCGCTTTCAATGGTGTAGGATGGCGGTAAAGTCTCGCATAATGGCGTGATAGTCGACGCTATGAGGTTCACAATACACTGCAGAAGGCCCAATGTATAAACAAGCGGCAGACTTTATTTTCATCCACGTCACCAAATTGACGGCATGAGGAGAACAACAATTATCGCGTAATATCATAGTGATATACAATAAAGAGTGCCATATTATCAGCGGCTACTACACGACTTTAAGAGAGTGTGCCTCTCAAAAAAGCCCAGAGAACGCCGGCCATACGTCGGAAGACGAAGAAACTGCTTTTAACGAACCGCCATTGCGCATTCTAAAATAAAGAAGGCTGGCTCGACGAAGCTTTCGTTTCAGGCTTGGAACGATATATACGAGTAGGCGACTTCGCTCATTTTTATACGTGTAACTGCGCCCCGAACTCAATTAATCTTCGGAACACGTCTTTATTAGGCACGAGGAGTGGCAGAAACAAAAATTTCGGATCGGCCTGGCTTAACGTCTATGAATGGTGCGTATTAAGCAGTCGCGACGCAGAGCATGCGAGCACAAGTCAAAGAACCAGAAAACACAAGCGCTGGGATTGTGGATTACGAGAAGTTTCCTATAATACCACGCCAATATGGCACAAGTGCAGGTAGGAAGAAGGATGTCCTCATTACTTACTCAAAGCAAGCTTCCAGTCCATTAGCGATATTGCCGTTCCAGGCTGTTTTTATGTGTTTTTTTCCTTCGCTTGGAGATCGGCGGAGATTCGTGAAGGTGCTTATTTTCGGCAAGCCGCCGCCTTTCATCTTTGGATCTCTCGAAAAACTTTCCAATATAGCCAGGTTACCTTCTTAGAGGTTGGCAGAATGAACTAATAAGACAGAGCAATGTGCGAGCACATTCGCGTAAGGTAATGAGCTCATGGACATCAGCCCGCCCGTATAGTATATATGCAGAGGTGTGCGAATAGGAACTTTCGAGATCAAATCAAATACAAATCGAATAGCGTCAGAAGCGAAAAGAATTGGCTATCAAGCAGCTTTCAAAAAATGAGCAGTGGTTTTCACCGTGAGCCTAGGACAATGTTCATTTTTGATACTATTCGCGGTGTTAGCAAGTTTCCGTCAATACGGCAAACGTCATGAAGCGGTGTTTAATTACAACTGCAGTGGACGTCTACGTAAGGCGAATCATTCTTGATTTGAATGACTGATGCATGAACCATGCATATATAATATGAAGTGTGGTTTTCGAGGTATAAATATTAGTGATAAAGAGCAACATGTTATACGAAGAAATTAATTTGTCCCGTAGTGGCTGATAGCTAGGCTGGATAATATGCACTTATTTACACCCAATACGTCATATATATATCTTTTCTTTAAATTTTCACTGGTGTTCATACTGTCGTGTTGCACTCGTGGTATCTCTGATGGGCGGGTTCCCTCTCGTGCAACTACGTATCGAAACGCGCCAAATGTCTCAACGCGCTGGGTCGCCCGCGAGAACGGTTGTACTATGCCGCATGTCGACGCATGCATCCGTGGAGTGATGGTTTCAATATCAGGCTTGTGTTCTAGAGAGTCTGTGTCCGAATCCTGCCACCGTACAGTTTTACTGATGTTCGCCTAAATATTAAAGAAGCAATACGTTGTGAAAAATTACGAGTTTGCAAAGTCACAAGGCCGCTCGAAGCCATAAAGACGAAGTTTTCGTTTTTGGCAAAATCGCCCTGCATGCAGCTTTCGTAGGCACTAGCGCTGCATTTACTGTAGTAATTAGTGTATGAAAGCCTACGCTTAAAACGGTAAACTGGTAAACTACTTCGCGGCGCCGTTCCTAGGTGGCACCATCACGTTGAACACGTTCGGTGCTAGTAAAATTCTTAGATTTTCAGAAGCAAAAAAATATCTGGGGACTTTAAGTGTTAGAGGCCAGGTGCGTACGAAAAAGTGCCTCGAACTCGGCAAGAAAGCTTTACTTTAAAATACAAGTCGAGCCTTTAGAACGACTGAGCAGTTATGCATCTGATGCAGTTGCTATATAGAAGCGGTTCTGATAGAAATAAACGTCACGAAAAGAGGGGCCCAAGAGAGATTTCACGAGTTGTCTCTGCAGGCGCCTCTTGTCCAACCACAGACGGCCTTGTAGAAGAGCATCCACCACCAATGTGGGATTTGAGTGCTGCCGCCGGGTACTTACCAGTAAAATAGGTACAAGCGCGCTCCCGGCCCTGGTGCTCGGCCATTATGGGACCTCAACGCTTGCGAACGCGTGTGTTTGTCCCCATCCCGAAGGTGTCCCCACCTCAATAGGTGCATTTGGGGCGCCACATGGGAAATGGTCGCCATGGGAGTGGCCCAAGCGTTGTTTTTTTCGTGCTCACGATGGTTTCGATGGGAATTTAGGGAGCAACCTCCTTTCCCAAGCGTATCACCCCTGAAGAAAGGCGAACGCAAGGCCACGATACGCTTGTGCCCATTTGAACCAGTGGGTGCACGGCGGCGGTGGAAATCGAACCCACCACCACCGCAGTCGCGGCAAGCTGCACTGATGTGTTAGATAGTTTGTCAGCTTACAGGCTTGATTTTAGAGTCGCAGAATTGGATTGGTGCGAAAAGATATTCGTGACATCAGTGTAAAGTAAACAGCAAGAATACTTAGGCCAAAGGGGAAAGTCATTGTACATATCAAGAATAATAGGGGGCTTAACATTGAACGTTGTGGGGCACCTCGGTTGATAGGGACAGAGTTAAATGTTACAATAAGCGTAGAACAAAAATCAGATCAACAGCTAATTTTTTTCTTAGACTTGCACTTCTGTTGTCCGCCGAAATTTTACTTCATCATTGTTATGTTTCAACGTTTTATAGAAAGCAAGAGCTGTGTTTTTGTTGCCGACCCCAATTTTACCGCCCTTTTACATGAATGGTCAGGGCCACAACATGGCATTATGCAGTTAAGTAGATTTAAGAGAAATTAGCTTTGCGATTGCCAGGACATTTATTAAAGGCGATTTGCTACAAACTATAGTTCGAACGAAGCTGGTGGCTGGAATTATGGACAAAAGGCTTCTCACTCAACGGACAATTTGCGCAAACATTCGAACAATATTACACAGTTCTGCGTTCAGGCCGAGCGGATATTCAATGTGTTGAATATCTTCAGCAAATACAAACGGAAAAAAAAGAAAACTAATAACGAATATCGTTATGTTCGCACATATAAAAACAAAGCTTGGCATCTTTAAACGATGCATTACACTTGTCGTTTCTCTTCTATAGTCTGCCCCGCATTCTCCACCATGCTTTGATTGCTCGAAGCCGACGCAAACGTTGTGGCGACAAAAGTGAGGCGCAGGTCGGGCGCTTTTCTGCTCTGACGCCACATGTACGTGTTAGGCGCCGCCGTCGCTTCAACGAGCGCAGTGCCTCGACTCATTAGCGCAGTCGTGCGTCTCCGATAGCTGCGCTACTGAGTGCACCGTAAAAGGTTTTCGAGGTGGTGTATAGCCGCTCGCTATATCAATCGCTGTGGCGCTTAACGAGCTGCGAGCAGCTAGACTCTGTGCGTGTGGGGGAGGTATTACGCCGTTTACGGCTCAGGTTGCAAGTTTTGGATTGTGTTACATAGTGAAGAACAGTGTGATGCCTTTCGTCGTGTCAACCTGCACCTCAACCACCGATCGATGAGGAAGAGCGCGTACATCGCAACACTATCAGCAAGAAAGCGATCCTATGAAGCATACTTCCAAGTGCACTTCACCTCGATGTAAATCAAAATAAGCGTTATCGGGATAGATTACTGGCTACAGCAAGTAACGTTTCGTGGGGGTTTTATGCCGGGAGACATTGGCGCTTGTATTTACACTGGAAAACTTTCGGAGCTGTTTCGTGACGCAATAAACAGACAGTCCTTGTAGTGTTTGTTTGTGTGAATGCTGAAGTGACGACGACAACAGCAACGGTGGTATTTCAAGATTACGGCAATTCGAAGACACGGATCAGCGACACTCTCTCTTAGTTTAATATTACGTCAGCCGACGATATCTCACGTCCGTGCATTTCCTAATCTCCTCATGCCCTGTAACGCCGGCAACGTTTTACTTCTATTGGCACCTCTTCGGTTACTCTACCATATTAAGTGAAATACCATATGAAGTCAATCCAAAGTCAAGATGAGAGTTCTGGATTATTAGAGAGAACAATCTGTAACCCCTGAAGCAATATAGGACCCCTAAAGCGTGGTCCCGCTTTCAAGCATAAACCAATAGCCCAACATCGCGTTCTGACGTTTGTTTATATTTATTTTAACGCTTACCGCAACATTATTATACGTATTTACAGGTCGCTTTCCCAGACTCTCATCAAACAGCATATTTCATCAACTATGATATTGAAATACAGGCTCAATAAATTTCCGATATTCTTGGAAGAAATTTTCTCACATCTATTTCTTGATTATCTTGGTCTTTCTGACAGACATTATTTTCCGCATGTACTGTTCGTTCGTTATTTGCGGAAAAAATATTTATAGCAATTTCAAGTACCCCACGGCATCCGTCTTTTCTTTCTTTTTTCTTTTTCCTCGAAGAACAGCCCGCTGTCAATGAACACGCCCGGGTGACTAGACGTATAGCATCAGATTTATCACCCGTACTGATCCTGTATATGCTTTGATATTTATTACGCTAAATTCTTGGGTTACAGAAAGCAGCCCGAGAGCCCGCAGATCCCGCTCACAATAGAAAAAGCAAAATAATAAAAGAGTGAAAAAAAATGATTGAAAGCTTCTCTGCACCGCCCTTTTGGAATGCAGACAATGCGGACTTCCCGGGGTAATGTAATGAACTTTACCAAGGGCGCGCCCAAGCACGCGCGGCGGTTGCGCGATTTTCTGTGTTCCTCTGCCTTTTGTATTTGATTGCTATCACGTAGCCCCATGCAATTTTTTTCTGCCTTCAGTGCAAACCACGCCTGCATTCAGTCTTTGCCGAATTTCTGGCGCTGCGGGCATCTGCAAGCTTGTATTACCATATTTCCGTCAGCAGCCACAATATCAATACCGAGAAGGATATTAGAAGTTCAGTAAAACTTTCCCTTATTGAGCAACACTGTGATCAAATCAATGGCAGGAGCGTAAATGTACCAAGCTAAAATCTACAACCACAACTACGATCGACAATTTACAAGCTAGCGTAAACTCGAGTATTATACAAAACATTCAAATGTTTAAATGCAGGCTGGCGAAAACAGGCAGCTGGATGAACACACGATTGGAAATTCTTGTGGACTAGAAGTATAGTAATAGAATACCATCCAGCCGGGTCGTAAACATACGATTAACAATGGTTGAGTAGTAATACCTTTATTTTTTCCTATTCAACAAGGAAAAAGACTCCGGGGGAAAAGCAACGACTCCTCAGCGTGAATGTGTCTGATTATCACTGACTGACCCAGGTCTTCGAGCAAATATTTATAAAAATGCAGTGTTTGTCATCCCTGGTGCCTCAGACTTATGTAGTTGCCGGAGTGACGTCACGTGCATTTGCGGAAAAAAAGATTGACAAGAGAATCAGACCCGGTGCATTGGGTTTGTACAAGTGCACTCTCTCCTAAAAAAAGCTATTTGAGGCATATTATGGGGAAGATTTAACAGGACGATTTTTTTCCAACGAAATGCTACCAAAGCAAGACCGAAAACAAGAAGGTGTGCAGGGAATGCGTCGCATTCAACCTAGAGAGATAGTTAAAAACTGGAGGGGGGCAAACAGGTCCTCTTGGCTACGTAATAATGTTTCTAAACCTTTTCGAGCACCACAATTGCGTGAATGAGACGGGAATGCAGCTCAGTAAACACAGTGTCGTGTATTCAGAAAGAAATATAACAGGGAAAAATGGTGACCAAGAAAAAGAGAGTTTGTTGTTGCCCTATACAATGCAGAAATGTTTAAGAAATGCAAAGTTAGGCTACATTGAAATCGACAATATAAAGACAAATTTATCAAATCGTTGCCCTCGCAGGGTCCCAACTCCGGGAGTGTTGGTGCCTTCAGGCAACCAAGAGATTTGAATGTTCATTTTGCCAGCTACTAAGAAGGTGCACTTTCGTGATGCCGGTGGCTAAAAGCATGTTCTACATGCTTTGCCATGTCCATGAGTGGCGCTGGCTTAAACTCATAGGGTCCAATCTTGCACACATACATACACATGCACAAGAACGTGGATGAGAGGGCATGCAACCGTGGATTTTGTTTAACGTGTAGTGTCGCAGGTGTAATATGGAAAATGTAGTGTGGCTCCACCAAGAGGCAAGTTGTTTATTTGTGCACTTTATTTTGCATTTACCTTGCCATTTCTACGTTTCAAGTATTAACCACAGAGATTTTTTACAGCGAAGCTGTTAACGGCTCAGTCTTCGATGGTCGCGTACGGATGTAGAAAAAAAAAAAACACTAATTGTCCGTCCGATGTATGTGCGAGTGAAAGTGCGAGTGAAAGTGCGCGAGGGACGCGCGCTTTCACGGGGAGTGAACGCACGGCTTAGAAAAAACGCCACTTCTTCCGTCGCGCGAAAGGGTGGGGGGGACGGATGGGAGGGAGGGGACGCGACGTTTAGCTGCGGCACCAAATGCGTATCCTCCGACCGGGCGCAAGGGGAACTGGCGACTCAATCTCTCACGCGAAAGGAAGACAGCGGGAAGGCAGCGCGGGAGGGAGGGGTTACGGCTTCTGCTCTGCGAGAAACGTGTACTTTGTGCGGCACCGGGTCCTTTCGCGCACCGTATCTTGAAAGCGATCTGCAACACGGCTCCTACCTTTGTACGCGCTGTGCTTTCGCCGCTCAGTTTCCGTTGAAGCGATAGATCGCATGAACATTCGCTCGTTGCTGCTGGCGCGCTTGCTCACGCCAGCGTTTTGGCAGTGGTTATGTGCGGTCAGACAAACAACGCGCAGAACTGTTGTCGACGGCGGTGGCGTTTTGCCCGCGTTCTCGCCGGACGCGCGCGGCATTGGTGACGTGTTTATGAGGAGCGTGCCAACCTTTGCCGTTGGAGATGGAAGACAGTCCAATCCAGTGGAAGGGCTGACAGTTCTCGCTGTACTTTTCTTGGCTACATTGTCTTTTTACTTCGTCTTTCGATCCGTATAACACACATATACCACAGACGCACGCGCAGGCAAAGGAAGCCTCACTTAAAAGCGAAACAAAATACAGAAAACGAAAGCCTTTGTTGTTCCAGCTCGTATGAAATAAGTGCATCCAGAGTAAAAAGGTTGTGTAGTTCCTAACCATTAGAGAGGCGAGAGACAAGCTAGCATGGCGAGTAAAGCAGGTTTTAGGCTCCAGTGACCCAACGTATTGGTATTCTCTCAATGATCTTAAAATGGCTGTAACGACGGTTGAAGAAAAAAGTATGCATTTGCAAGTTTTCCTTCTTTGATAATGGAAGAGTTATGTCTGTAATATTCAAAGATGCCTGCTCCGTGCAAGACCAGGCGATCTTTTCTTTGTCAGATTCGCTGAAAAATAAGGATAAAGCTTTTTGGGACCGCGGCAACTTGGTCGCAGCTAGACTGTCTAGCTGTGGCCAAACGTTGCAAAGCTTCTCCGAGTAAGCCCACAAACAATTGTCTAAGTGGAATTGTGCAGTCATTGCGACTCATTGTTCGTATCGTCTTTTGTTGAAATAAACTTTGTCTAAATGCAAAACAAAATGCAGTGGCCACTGCCTAGCAGTGCATGACAACTGAGCTTCAAAACTAAAATCATCGTTGGTTAAACATCAAAAATGAAAAAAAAGGTAGAAAACAAAAACGACTCCTTGTTTTAGATTACATGAATGAGTGCATTCAGTGTAAAAAACAGTTCCATTCTTAACCGCTATTGAAACAAGATACAAGCGAACATGCTGTGCAAGACAGGTTTTGAATTGCAGTGACTCAACGTATAAGTATTCTAAGAATCGTACAATCATTTTGAGGCACCTGTAACATAATTTATGCGGACCCGTCGTCGTGGTGTAGTGACTATCGTGTTGCGCTGCAAGGCGCAAAGGCGCCGGATTGAATCCCGGCCGCGGCAGCCGCATTTCAATGGGGGCGAAATGCCAAAACGCCTGTGTATCGTACACTGGGTGCACGTTATAGGGATACGAACACGAATTCTGAAAATTTTACGAAAATGCCGAACATGAATCCTCAGTGTGTGATTACACCGAAACGAAGTAGTCATTTAGCTCATTTTTGAGCCAATGGCATTATTTTCGGCGTTCTTGTGATCGCGCGCTTCGCCGCCCGACCCGCGGGAGTTGGAAGGCGTGACGTCACGACACCCTCGTCGGATAGCCAGCCGGCCGGCCGTGGTCATTCGAAGCGCGCCGACGCCGCCATCGCGAGCAAGCATTCGAGTTCTGGTGCCTCTACCAGCGATGAGTACACGTCTGAAGACTAGGACCATTGCAACTTGGCAAGAAGCATTACCGCTTACGGTTACGAGCCTTCCGCGTCAAGCGACGACGAAGAGCAGGCGGCCGTGGAAGTGCCGGTCAGGTTTTCGCGATCCGTAGCGTGCACGAAGATTTCGCTCTGCACCAGACACTTGTGCAAGAATTATTTGTCATTTCCTCTGTAAACTTGCTTTTTCGAGAGCGCACGCAGGCAAGACAGCTGCATGCAGGGTACTTCAGCACTGCGTGGATGACTGAATAGTAGTTTATGCCATCGGCGTGAGCAACTGCACAAGAAGGCTGCAAGTGAACGAAAACAGTACCGACATCTTTTCGCCTCCTCTTTTCCAACGCGCCGCTGATCATTTCTGCCTTGCGTTTTCGTGAGAAGACCGATGGCGCAGCATCAGGCTTTAAGCATTGCCTTTTTAGCGGCATGCCGAGACTTTTCAGCACAGCTGGGCCGGTCACATAATCATTGTCGACGAAGTGGTCCACGCAAATGAAGTGATTTTTTAGAGGTCTCCAGGCTGTGCGTGATGGCTGACAGGCAGGTATTGAAAGTTTACGCAACTTCTCGTCTCTGGGAAACGTGTGCGACGGCGTGTCACAACCGACGATACTGTTATAACAGCAATGTGTGGGCATTTCCTTCCGCCGCGACGAACGCGTCAATACCGAGCGACGACCGTGGGAAGGCGCATGCAAGACGCACCACCTGCGTGGAGCGCCGACGGGGATAATGTTTCGGATGGACCACGTGCGAAGATCGCCGAAGGGGGTTAAACAAACGCTGCAAGGTACGACACCCCCGGATACACTGCGACGGCTGTGGCCCACCTTGGCCCCGCGCGCGGGGGCGAGTGGGTGTTATGACGTCAAATTTCAGCGACTGCCGGTGGCCGCTTGGAGGCAAGGTGCAACAGAAAATCGCCAAATAAAGATGTTGTTGGTGCTTTTTTTTTTCAAAGCAGCTTGTATTCGTCATTTTCAACAGTTCAACTTTTGTTCCGACTCAAAAAACCACCCGCCAACTTTTGTGTCCATATCCCTTTAAAGCACTCCACGTGGTCGAAAATATTCCTGAGTCACCCACTACGGCGCGCCTTATCATGATATCGTGGTTATGACACGTAAAACCCCAGCATTTTATTTATCTTATTTAATTGAAAATTTATGAATTTGGCAGTTTTTTGGGGGGAATCGTGAAAAAATTATGTCTGTAATATTGAGATTTGTCTGGCCTCTGTTAGATTGCGAGCTCTTTTCTTTGAAAGATTTTCTGAAATCTAAGGACAGAGCTATGAGGGCCAGAGGCAGCCTGGTCGTCACTAGATGAAAGAAAGCGTTCCAAGGGTTTCACTGAGAAAACCAACAAAACATAATGTAGTGACCACAGCAAAGCCGAAAGAATCAAGCTGCAAAACTAAAAATCTTCGTCAGAGAAACATAAATCTTTGCAGGAGAAAAGAAGGCAACGTGGGCGATCGAAAGCGCTCAGCGAAGCCTCCACCGCAAACTCATCTACTCAACATCCACTCGTATTTCCTCGTTTGCTTATACTTTCTTTGCCTTTGTTAGAACTCTCTGAAGCGTGCGTTGGTTCCGCTGTTCAAACATGCGGACCACTTGATCCGCGATGCCAGCAATTTATTTCCTCTCGACGTTGCTTAGAGACTGCTCAAGCCTGCACCAGTGGGCTGTATGAAAAAGGACACAGCGGCGGTCTTCCCTGCGTCCGCTCAAGCGCAAAAAATGGTGATGGGATGAGGTGCATATCACCGGAAAGCGTGTTTCTACTTTGTTCGCTGAAGCGCGTGGTAGAGAAGTTCGTGCAAAAGACGCTACTTACTGGAAAACTGATAGCAATGGATCTTTCTGCAGCGGGTGCAAAGAGGCGCTTTTCTGAGGTAAGGGAAAGTCGGCGTTTTACAGCGCCTCCACGGAGTACGTGCGCCTTGTTAAAGATCCTGCAAGAGGTCGTGAAAAGTGTACTCCCAAAAGGATGAAAGATAAGTACAAGGATAAGTACAAAGTAAATTCCATCAAAAATGTTAAAATTTTACTGATTGTTTTTTCATCATCATCATCAAAAGCAGCCGCCGCGCCGCCGCCGCCTTCTTGCACTAGCTGATTTCAACTTGCGTCTGCAAATTTCCTATCTTAAACACACACCTAGTTTTCTGCCGTCGTCGACGGCGCTTTCTTTTCCTTGGAACTCATTGTGTAACTCTAATGGCCCACCGGTTATCTACCCTACGCATTACATGGCCTGCCCAGCGCCATTTTTTTCTCTTCATGACCACTACAATATCAGCTGTCCCCCGTTTCTCTCTGATCCACACCGCTATTTCTATCTCTTAACGTTGCGCCTAGCATTTTTCGCTCCATCGTTCTTTGGGCGGTCCTTGACCTGTTATCAAGCTTCTTTGTTAACCTCCAAATTTCTGCTCCATATGTTAGCACCATTAGGATGTAAGGATTGTACAATTTTCTCTTCAACGACATTAGTGAGCTCCCAGTCAGGATTTTGTAATGCCTGCCGTATGCACTCCAACCCATTTTATTCTTATGTTAGTTTCCTTCTCATGATCAGGAGTCCCCTGAGAGTAACTGACCTAGAGAAACGTACTCCTGTACAGACGCAAGAGGCTGACTGGAGATCCTGAATTCTTTTCCCTTGACAGGCTATTGAACATTATCTTGGTATTCTGCAGATTAATCTTCAGCCCTACTCTTGCACTTTTTGGTTATGGTCCTCAATAATTTGTTGTAATTCTTCCGTAATGTTGCTCAACAGGGCAATGTCATCTGCAAATCGAAGGTTGCTGAGATATTCACGGTTGATCCTCACTCCTAAGCCTTCCCAGTCTAATAGCTTGAATACTTCTTCGAAGCACACAGTAAATAGCATAGGAGATATTGTGTCTCCTTGCCTGACCCGTTTCTTGATAGGTCATTTTCTACTTTTGTTGTGGAGAACCAATGTAGCTGTAGAATCTTTGTAGATATTTCCTAGCATATTCACGTATGTCTCATGTACTCCTTAATTACGCCAATGCCTATATGACTGCTGTTATCTTTACTGAATCAAATGCTTTTCATAATCTATGAAAGCCATGTAGAGAGGTTGATTGTACTCCGCAGATTTCTCAATTACCTGATTGATGACATGGATGTGATCCATTGCAGAATATCCCTTCCTGAAGCCAGCCTGTTCTCTTGGTTAATTGAAGTGAAATGTTGCCCTGATTCTATTGAAATAATTTTGGTGAATATTTTATACAACACTGAAAGCAAGCTAATGGCCGTATAATTCTTTATTCTTTAACGTCTCCCTTCTTATGTATTAGTATAACGTTGGCATCCTTCCAGCTCTCTGGTACACTTAAAGTCGTGAGGCATTGCATATAAAGGGTCGCAAGCTTTTCAAGTGTGATATCGCCTCCATCTTTGATTGAATCTATTGTGGTATTTCCTCTTCTGCCGCTTTTGTCCGGGTCATATCTTGCCAGGCCCTTCTAGCCTTCATCTCTAGTTAAATAAGGAGCCTCTGCATCCTTTTCATAACTATTTCGAATGAAGGTAGCGTGACTGCTCTGGGCACTACTCCGGTACAGGTCAATATCGACTTTTGCTGCTTTTACTATGTCATCGATATTGCTGATGCCATTGCCCCGATTATCTTTCAGCGCATACATCTTGCCTTGTCCAATGCCATGTTTTCTTATCACTGATTTCATGATGGGACCATTTGTTACTGCTTCCTCAATCTTTCCCACGTTATAATTTCGATTTTATGCTTGGGTGGAATTCACTTTCATGCGTGATACGAAGTCTGATACAGCGACAACATGATACCTCGAAGTTCTATTATTACGAGAGTTGTTATAACCTGCTAAAGCTCGTCTTTGGCGGCACTTGGACAAAGAAACATGTACCGTAGACAAGCACGGTGCGGTGTATGTCTTATACTTTTCTTTGTCTAAGTCCCGTCAGTATCACTATTTACCACGTTAAAATCGATGACCAACTCGGTGAAGTGCACAGCTTGCTAACAAACTTCTGTCTGCCTATAAACACGGACAGCACTGTAATTTCATAATTTCAAAATTTTTTCTCGATTCGACTTACATTTGGTTGTTTGCGATTGTCCAGTCGGTCGCAAAAATGGAAAGGTGGTCGTTCTTTTGCTGAATTTTGCAACCAGCGTGATGTTAAGTTGCGGTTTCCTGGCATTTTTGACAGTGAGGGCAATCTGCAAACTTGGCTCGTGTGATTGCCGGCTCGAGTAATGAGAGCGGTGGTCTCGCAAAATATCCATTGGTGGAAGATTATACAAGGTAATGATGCAGGATGACGAATTATGTCCGTAGGCGCTAATGACATTGCAGGGAAAGTAGGCTTTTTGTTGTCCCTACACTGTTAAAACTTACATTTCGCCGAAACGTCTGGCAGAAACATTTCGCTTTAAGCATGGAAAACGGCCACCAGTATATGCGCGCTGCTGGCGTTAACCATTTGTTTCTTCTGCGGATGTAAGTTCACGGGCTTATATAGTTCGCGGCATTCACAAATCGCTGTTCATTTAACACATTGAAGGCTGACCGCCCCATGGGACAACCGTGACTGCTGTGCTCGCTTCGGCATGCCTAGAAAAGAACACTCTTCAGCATTCGAAATGCACAAAACGACGTTTTGCTAAGAAAGTAACTGGAACGCCAATGCATTTATCCGCAAAGCTCGGGAATTAATATCTCGAAACTGGTGTCATCCTAAGAATTCGTTACTAGTGGATTCGCCTTGCGAACTCCACGGCTAGAATTGGTAATTGCAATATCGGCCATACGGGAATGAGTTCAAAACCTAATTAGTAATTTTTGGTAATTGGGTAATGCATTTCAGTATTTTGTGGAAGTTATGTCCGCCTCCTCGAGTAGACCAGCTCATGAACTAAATTTGTGCTATCTGCCACAGGCAAGCTTGAAACTTTTTGAAAGTGTTTGCTGAAACAACCTGTATACATTCCTCAAAAAACTGTTAGGACAAGCACAACAAATAACTAAAACTTCCTAACGAGATTTGAATCACGCCTGATTGCTTAAACGTGGGCTTAATGCCTCCGAAAATAAGTTCTTTCAATAAAGTTCTTCTCAACTGTCAACTGTATAATCCTGTCAGCGCAACATGAAGTACATAAAAAGACAGAGAACTAGATATCACTAGTATTCTGGACAATGTGTTTTTCTTTAGTTTTGCGCCCAACTCGACACTAATTCAGTGTTTCTTTATTAAATAATTGAAACAGCATTTACCTTAATTGGCGTCACTCAAACGTTATTCCAAGGTCATCCTATTGTGTAAACATCAATCATCACGTTTAATTTCGCAAAGTTGCCTTATGGTACCTTTATGTTTGTGTGTTCGGGCGTGTGAAACGGTAATTGTTCGAGGTTCACTGTTTTTATCTATTGCGCGTGCGTATCCTAAGGTGTGAATAAAAGCTTTTCAAAGGCGCAGTTTATCTCATTTCGAAGTTAGTCCTCAGCCACTGTACTGGCTGCTGTTGTGATTGTACCAGTTCTAATAATCACAACTTTGCTCCTCGCTAGTGTTACCGACTTTCTGTCTTTGTTTTGTTTGTAGTTTTAGTAAGCAGGGAAATATATAAAGTGGCTCTGGCTAGCATAATGAGATTCCCATGTGAAGATGGTATAGTACTCTACACAGGAGTACTATGCTAAAATAAAAGTCCTATTTAAAAAAAACTAAATAAACAAAAGAAAAAACGTGCTGCAAGTCGGTTTACGAAAAATTTAAAGTTTTTTGGGGCATGCTCCCTTATTCTGTTCGCAGCAGGGTATATCGCTGAAAAGGCCAGGGCACCAGGGCCACAGAGACCGTATATTATTGGTGAAAGTATTTCTTTTTTTATTGACTGCAGGAAAACGTTATGGCGGTGAAACAAAGAGAATGCACTTTGATTTTGGGCACCGGATTTTTACGCATGCACGTATTTTCTCATTCACAAAAACTAAGTGCCTTCAAATTACCGGTAGGAACAACTCTTTGCATTTTTTAAAGTACAACTGTATGTCACCTGTGACGTATTACGTGCTCATTGCTTACTTTTTGAGGAATGCCAACTCTACAGTCAATGCAGATTCGGCGTCATTTTATCCACAGCTTCCACGACTCAATGCAAGCGTCCACCAATTTCCATTTTATCTCTCTGAAACTATACCGCAGCTGGTGTGTAGCTTTACGAGTTTACAGCATTACCAGATCGAAGCTCTCAGGGTCGCGTTCTGTTTTTGTTTTGTTTATTTTTCTTTTATTTTTAAAATCGCTAACGTTATGCCCTAAATCTCATTGGGCGATTGGTACACTGTTCTTTGCCAAAGTTAAGAAAGAGCCGAAAGAGAGCCATTTAATCCAGTCGTCTGATTTGTGGGTCTTTTGTTTCGAGAGATGTGAACTTCTGCACATGGTGTGCACTACAGTGGAAAGCAGTTTAATAATATTCATTAACATAAGTTATTACGATAGCAATTATACGGACTCTCGAGGCGGATTCGCGACGCAGCTATTGTGCTGTCACACTATGGACCCGCAGTGCCTTTGGCTGCAAAAGCGATTAAACCACGTGGATGCACCGTTACGCTCCGCCTAATCGGTTCTGCCGGAGCCAGGGTAGTTTTCTGGCTTCGGCAACTTACATTAGCGTTGTGGGCACACATATTAGCACAACCTGCTGAACAGCTGCGTGCATACCGCACCGTGCATGGTACATACATTGGTCGGAGATAGAAAGAAAGAGAGAGATGAGGATAAATGAATGGCCAGGTGAGTAACTAGTTCTAAGGCCGATTGGCGACCCCACACGGGCGGAAGGGGGAAACGGGTGAAAAAGAATAATAGAAGGACAGAAAGCCCTGTCTTGATGTCTGCGACGTAACGAAAAATTCTCTGCTCTGTGTCGCCGTCGGTCGCTCAGTCCGGTAGCCTTCAAAAATGGCAGCAGCGCTTTTGTGGGCCTTCTGCTGTCGATATATGCAGTATCAGGGCCACGAGATCTTGTCCAGCGAGAAAGCTCTTTCGTCCAGCTGGTTCATAGCTTTGCTGAGATTGAGCCTTTTATTAGGACGGAAAGTAGCACTGAAGATGTTCTATAGTTTATAAGCCACCACAGTCATTGCATTCGGCTTTATTGCTCATTCTAATCAATAATGAGTATGCATTGGGGAATGCTACGCCAAGGTGTGAACGACATAGTACAGTTTCTTCAGTTCGGGGAAGACCAGATAACTAGCGCCGTTGCATTGAATGATCAAGTGAATGCAACCGATGGTGAGTCAAATCACGTGTGCGCCACTTTTACATTGTCAAATAATGCATTAGCTTGCTTAGGTTCTGGGCTACACCAGTGCTAGATAGGGGGTGTAGTAGGAAGGTTTGTTCTTCTATGAGCTTTCCTATCGCAGGCTCGTCGGCGAGGTCGTTGCTGGAGATACCCCAATGACCCGGCCACCACCGGGGAACGATGTTGTGTCCTTTTGCAATCACGAAGTGGTGTGTGTCTCTCATCTCCGACACGAGTTGCTCACAAAACCCATAACGCATAGCTTAAAAAAGATAGTGCAGGGCCGCCTTTAAGTCACAGAATATTGCCCACTAATCAGTCCATTTATCCGTTAATATAATCAATGGAACATGGGAGGGCAATAAGCTTCAAACCCGTAGACTGTTGTGACGTAAGAAATATAATTGACACCGGTCGATCTTGATGGGGTAGCCACTGCGCTGGTGGGGAGGGTTGCTAATATGCAAGCTGGCATGAAATGTGCAAGCAAGTCACGAAAACAATCTACAGTAGTTTGCTTCTAGGCAGAAGTAGGCTGGTCAGCCTTCGTTGTGTATTTTCTTGCTGTGCCCCCCTTGTCTTACTTACATTTCTTCTTGTATGCGCTGTATGCACGCTGCCAAAAAAAAAACGAAAAAAAAGAGGGGAGTGGGGCTGGTAAAGCTGATTTTCGCCGTTTTCCTTACCTGACCCTGTGCGTCTCATGTCGTGTTGTGGGAAATGAACTCAAACACATTAGGAGTACTCTAAGGCATCGGTAAGTAAACGTCGAGAGCCTGTTCGAAATCAAGTTAGGCAAGCCTTGTAATATATCTGGCAGATAGCGGGTAGACTAAACAGCAGATAACGGGTGGCATGCGGTTCTATAAGTTCTATGAGCGCCTGCTTAAATCCGCCTTCGAATATGGACAGCATGGCATCATTTAGATAATCCATAACAAGCGCAATCAGCCGGTAGGTACGCATTTCCAGTCATACACGTTCGACATATACAAAACCATGATCCAGGTGGCATTCTTCTACTATCTACGGAAGCTGTCGTTTTGGTGAACCCAGAGTTCCGGAGTCACAGTCAACGCCTTGTAACTGAATGAATGAGTGGTGCGCTCGGGAATTTTTGGCGATCATAACTAGGCTCAAATATTGAAATTTCCTGTAGCTTATATGATTAAGAAAAAGAATTATCTTGCGCCCTATTCTTGCTTTACCTCATTTCACAACGTGCAACCCACCGACGCTTACCCAACTTTTTTTTCTTTACGCAAAGATGAGTTCGCCTTTTCTTCAAGGTAGATCGAATACATAAGGAAGAAATACTCGTGGTAATGTAGCTGAACCTGAACGCTCAACTCCGCCATTCGGCAGCAATTGTTTTTTTCTCATGCTTCTCTCAACCACTTAATGGAACTAGTAATGCACGCCTGTCGGTGTGGTAACCCTCCCGTGAATACAGGTTGGCGCACAGCAAGAGCAAACTGTCGAGAGCGGCTGATGTAGTTTTTCCGCGCAATGGATTCCAGGAGAGCGGGGCGCGGCATACAAGGTCTGCGTGCCCGTCCTCTCCATCGGGGATTGTAATGGGCTCAAAGCCGCAAATCAGTTAATGCATCGCTACACCAGTGAACGACGATGCGTCCAGTGTCTCGGATAATGACGGGGAGACCGAAAGCGGTTAACCACCGTGATTGATGATGGTGATCGCTTCGAAGAGTCGTTTGTTATAGTTGTAACGTCAAAGGGCGCCAGCACTTAAACCCAGACTATCTACTGACACAGAGAACGTCATTAGAGCGAAACTGGAGGGTCATCCGCTAACGTAACTTTTCGACATGCGTGCTTGCCTCTCTATGGACTCAATTCTAAATCATCCAAGCCATTGATATAATCGCGTTTATTCTTTTTGCGCTTATTCTTAAGAGGCAGACATATTTCTTCGCTCAGTCGTGAGTTGTTACGGAGAGGAAATTCTCTGACACATTTCAGCGAATGTGGTCAAGACACGAATGAAAGTTGAAACGAAAGGCAACAGAGTGGACAGCACGTGTGCATTCGCTGCCTGACGAATAAGAAAAAAAATGCATATCTTGGAACCTATATGAAGCGAAGCTGCCGGGAAGCGCTTAATGAAATGCTATAAATTTGCCCATTTCGTTCCTCCGTCTCCAGTGTTATCAAGGAAACTGGCACTAGCACATGTGCTCCCGTACTCCCGTTACACACGCGGCGATCATCTAAAAGAGCTAGTTAGCGCTAGAAGTATACGTGAGATAGTGGCCTAGTGGTTAAGGCATTAGGCTTTCTTGTGCGGCACTGATGTAGGATCCGTACATCAGGTGCGTCATTTAATAGTTTTTTTTAGTGTGATCTGATCGGAAAGAAACCAACAACACGCAGCAGCCACGGTTAGGAAAGTTTGGAACCGTTCACAAAATGAAGACTATTCATTGGAAGAAAACATCCCATTACAGTGAAGCGCATGTGGAACCCGGGCACGCTTAAACCCGAAGAACCGCACAGTTTCTTTTTACGTGGTAATTGTTGCTGGTGAATTCAAACTGCATCTATCAAAAATAAAACTCTGAACGCTATGCACTAAATATAGCTTAGCGGTGCTCTTGGGGAGTTATAAGGCTTTTTTTTTTTCGAGCTGATGTGGTTTAGCGGGGTTCAGTGAGGCTACTCGTGAAACACAGAGAGTGATAACTAATGAGAGTGTCTTCCACTACAGATATTTCCCTGATCAGAGAGAAGTCGGTGTTGAATTCTTATGCATAAAGAAGTAGCACTGCACATGGAATAATTTTACAGTATTAACTAAATAATAGGATTCATTGCGGTATAGCTAAATATAAGGTATGAAGTTACCCAGCTCTATGGTTCAACATGCTATTAAGGCGATAAAGGAGGCAGGTTTCCTAGCGACAATGAATACATAAAAATGTAGAAACACAATGCACTGTGGTTACGGAAGAATTTAATGCCAAATCCACATGATAGCCTAAAGAGTAGGCAGCCGGGAACCACGAAAGCGACCCATATAGGAATAGTAAGAATGCTTACTGGTAGAGTTGGAGATAAGAAGTGGATCAGTTCTAGCGACTGACTTCTGTCGGGAACGTTAAAATGGAAACAGGACGATCAAATGATCAAGCGTCGAAACAATAACTAAAGTACACTTCATTTTGTGCCGATGGCGGCACAGTTCAAGATGTTGAGGTTTGGCGCTGGCTAAAGGTTAGTCACAACAGCTTAGTGAGGTTGAGAATTTTCCTCGACTGCATAATATGAATTAAGAAATTAGAAGGAACAATTTTTACAAGCTGGAAGCAGTCAAGGAACAAACTGAGGATTTTATGCTAGTGTTTGTCAATGGATTTGGGACCTTAACACCACAGGTACCACCAAGCTGGAAGCAGTCAAGCAATAATCAGAGCATTTTTGGCTAGGGTTCGTGATAAGTTTTGGAACCTTACGACAAGTACCACAGAGAAGCATAGAAATGCTCAATAAAACTTTGATGGAAATAGTTTGAGGCAACAATTTTAGTCGGCATGGGGCATCAAGAAAGGAAACCGGAAATATGTCATGGTCAATAAAATACCTAATAAAGAGAAGGCGGAATCTCGAAAGTCTTAAACACCAAAAGTATAGTTTAATTGACTGAACTGTGAAAACTTATCACTAGCACAAAATCAGAGGCAGTTGAAATTATATCGTAATTTAGGAAACAAAAAAGTGGTGAAAACATTAAATCAGCAGGCTTCCTTTCGGCAGTAGCCTATGCATGCGATTAGAGATAAAAAAAAACTTGGAGGACTCTTAAACTTCACCTTTAAGAGTTGAACGCGATAGCATTCAAAGATCACTGACTGCATCTCACGCTTCCCGGCGACTGCAGCTTATGTAACCACAATGTTCACTGGGAAAAGCTGGCGGCGAATGCTATGCGCGAAGGCGAGCTTTCTGGTAGAAACGCGGCCTCTTGCGTGGGAAGATCCCGGAAGTTGTTCACAGCCGCACCAAAAAATTACATCATTTTCCGGTTTTTGTAATCGTTTCGCCCTTTTAATATTTCACTCTGAGAAGATCTAACCTAAAACGCATACGCTGTTGGTGTTTTGTTCGATGGAATTAGTTTGTGGGCTGTGATTCTCAAAATTCCGAGGTATAAGTTTGTCAAGAATGTAAGAAAAGGTATGAGCAACTTTAGTGATAGAATTGTGTGACAATATAACCCGCATGTACAGCATGTCATACAGCAAGGCGTGTCATATACATATAACTAAATATATACGAAAATTTTCGCTCACGCACGCCGAGGCCAACATCGGATTTTCTGCGACACGGGGTCCCTGACGCTATTTCGTTAATAAAAACTCCCATGTTCTATTTTAACATATATGATTACTGAGGCAAAATGTGCCAACACGAAAACAGGAGAAAAGTGTACGACACAGAATCGCACTCGTACATATAAAAGACGACGTTGTACTCGAAGTGTTTACGAGTCCTTCTACACAAACCTTCATTTCTTCAAGTGTATCACAGGCATGGAAGCCTGCCCATTGCCATAATAGTGTTGTCACAGAATATATTTTTCTTCAAGTGTATCACAGGCATGGAAGTCTGCCCATTTCCATAATATTGTTGTCACAGAATATATCCACTACGTATATTTTGAATGTAACCAAGGCCACACTATACTTCGTTTATCCAGAGAACAAGCAGGCTGTATACCATGTACAAAATATGTATCTTATTAGTAAATAAACTAGAAACTTGGGCTGTTTGGGTAAGTAAAGTTCACATTTTATAGACGAGCAATCATACCAAAATAAGAGTACACATATTGCTTTCAATCGTTCAGTTATTGCTAGTCCGAGCAACGTGTCCCTCATTTACCTTTTGTTTCGTCTAAGCGCTGATTTCACAAAATCTCAACTATCATCAGGTCCAAGTTTGTGGAATATGATGATCCCTTCTATGTGGCACTCATAGACAACAAGGCTTTCGATCAGGCAGTGATACCAGTTGTTAAAACGGCCCTCTATTGTCAAGGAGTAGAGAAAGCGTGCGGAAATATTGTAGGAAATATATGCACGCGATGCTGCCCCAGCTATGATAATTTTTGAGAAGAAAAGAAAAAAAAATACCAGCAAAGAAAGCGGTAATGCATGGCGACACACTCTTATCTTCGGCGTGTTATTCACTGCATACAAGGTGATGATTGGTAGTGTTTATTGGTGTCTTCAAGCAGGATGGCAGGTTGGGCGGATTTAGGGAGAAGGATAAACGGAGTATATGTCAGCCACCTGCAGTTTCCAGATGACATCGTCCAGTTGAGGAAGTTAGAAATAAAATAATTGGTCTAGGATTTGAATCTAAAGATGTTTAAGGACTGTCTTGAATATTTGGGTGCAGAACTTTTATGTTCTACATGCAGCCTAGTGGAGGAGCAACCATTCGAGATAGGTAATCAAGCTCCTAAAGCGCTGGAGGGTGCGTATCAGGGCTAAGCAGTCACAAAGAACCCAGAATATGAGAATATGGGAACAAAGCCCTAAGAGGAATCAAATTGTCTGCACCACATAAGACAGGGCATCCCGAGTCATGCAGGTCAGCTTATTTATGCACTTAAAGATTGGTTGAACAGTTATTGGACTGCCGTGCAGGGTTTTGGCGACCCGCGCTCAGGGCTTCCAAGACGGGACTTCGAGATATTGTCTCAGCGCCGCCTCATGGGCCTGCTGGAGGGCCCAGAGTTGGTTGCCGAGGTCGGAGCGGCGCTGAGCGGCGGCCTACCTCAGCGATAGGGTCTCAGGGCGTAATTCGTGTTTGCGTTGGGCGTTACATTACCATAGCATGTGTTTGAGTGTAGCTGTTTCCTGATTGCATATCTTACATGTGTCTTCTTTGTGTACTTCAGGGAATATTCGTTTGAAGTGACACGGTTTCGCAAAGGTATTTGTGTGTAGTTGGCGTAGGGCCACTGCTTGTGCCCTGTTTAGGTCTTTGTGTGGGGGTCGGAATGTTCTTCTGGTTTGTTGGTACACTTAAAGATGGGAATGAGCTATGATTATAACGATGGTGTAGTAGCATAAGTAGGAACTGGAGATGGCGTCGGTGGTCCTAAAGGGAAGGAAGCAAGAAACAATCAAGCAAGTTCCCAATAATGGGCATTATTAATGCAAGCGACGTAAAAACAAGGCCTATGTATTTCTGGAACTAGTGGTGAGCCAGTAGGTATGGTGTTGTGTTGCTGAGGTCGTACGTTCGATCCCAGCCTCGACAATCGCATTTAAATGAGGGCGAAATGAAAAACCTCCCGTGTGTAATATTTAGCTTTAGGTACACGTTAAACGGAGCAGGGTGATTATAATTTAGCCCTAGTCCAACATTAATGTCTACCTCATAATTATATCACGGTCTTGGCATGTAAAAACCCAGAATCATATATATTTTTTGTTTTTGGGTGGCTACCACCTTTGTGTTCATGCCGCTCACCTTACCTTCCCACCGCACAATCAGATACGAAGAAGCTCACCTGTTGCTCTTTAGAAATTTTACTATGCTTTAACAGAAATATTCATTAGCTGGGCCTTTGTATAACAAAGCACTTGAATTTCCAAACTTTGGCGGTTCTCACCTTTCCGGTATTTCGCCTCTAGGAAGCTCTCAGTACTTCTCCCAACACATCTATCGCTTTAGAAACACTAACAGAAACATGCACTTTAGAAACGTGTGGAGCGCGTTTTACTAGATCTCGTGAATAGACAGCTTTAGTTCAGCGTCTTTAGCGTAATAGCGAACTTTGCTGGAAAGCGGGCTCGAAGTGCGCACGCGCACAACGCTAAACGGCTTATATCGTGTAGCGTACATGCATTTTTATTGCGATAGCAATTATATGGACACTCAAAAGCAGATTTCTGCCGTCGCCGTCGCCGTCGCCGTGAGGTTCCGTATGACGTCAATGGAGATGAAATCGTCGCCGCGTACCGAACGCTGTATGTGCGAATGAAAGGGCGCGAGGGGCGCGCGCTTTCACGGGGAGTGAACGCACGGCGGAGAACAAAGGCGCTCGCTTAAGGGCGGCAGAAGTAGGCGTCTCTTTCCTCCTATACAATCACCATATATGTAGAGCAAACGCGTCTTCTTCCGATGCGCGAGAGGCCGTGGGGGAGGGGGGCGGGAGGGGGAGGAAAGGGAGGCGACGTTTAGCTGCGGCACCAAGTGCCTATTTATATCAGAGGCTCCGGCAACAGTCACCAACGCCGCACGCATTTTGAGCGAACGCGGGCAAAACGCCGACGGCGTCGACAGCAGTTCTGCGTGTTGCCGGTGCTGCTGCATGTCCAAGTTTATACAGCTGATAAAACTAATATCATTACTCCGTATAGCTCTCTACAAATTTGCTATCGCAATTGCTGCTTCGCCTTTCAGGTGAAACTGCGACAACTTTTTTTTGTAAATTGAACGTTATCGGCCTTGCGTGGTTTTCGGAATTACATATAGACATTGCAGCAGTGCTGGCCACCTACTTCGAAATAAATTTGACATCACTTCATTTGTAGCGAATGGGTGTGTAAACCGGCGTTGACTTAGTCCCAGGGAGCTTCAATGACATAGTATTACGATAACTTTGTGGAGTATAGGAGATCACTTTTCACTTCGAATGCTTCGAGGCCTTACAAGATAAATGATGATGATTTATTGGCGTCCCCTTTGAAACGGCGCGGTGACGAATGGTCACCTAGCCTGGTTGAGCTTTCAATTTAGCATTTTGGATACGTCTTCTTATTCTCATTTCTCTTCCTCAAAACTTACATATTTACCTTCTACCACCACCTATGCCTGTAAACAATCCGGTCGTGTCAATCTATTTCCTGTTTTTCCCATCAATACCCTAAAAGTGTCGCTCTTATCTCGTCTGCCGACCAGTTGACGTTTCCATCCACTTTAAATACAAGTGTCTCTCGAAGGTGCACGTTACCTATGGGCATAGGTCGGCAATGTGGGAGAACACTCACTCACACTCACTCACCATAATTGTTTCCAGGCCCCGCACTCACTCATGTTCACACTCACCTCCACTCACTCGCACTCGCACTCTCTTCCACTCACACTCACTGGCGCTCACTCACACTCACCTCCACTCACACTCACAGACACTCACTCGCACTTGCAGTCATCTCCACTCACACTCACAGGCACTCACTCGCACTCACCTGCACTCACATTCACTGCTACTCACTCGAACTAGCACACACACACCTGCACTCACACTCACTGGCACTCACTCGCACTCGCACTCTCCTGCACTCACACTCACTGGCACTCACTCGCACTCGCACTCACTTGCACTCACAATCACTGGTACTCACTCGCACTCGCCTGCACTCACATTCACTGGCACTCACCTGCACTCACACTCACTTACACTCACATTCACTGGCACTCACTCGCACTCACCTCCACTCACACTCACTGGCACTCACTCGCACTCACCCCTTTGAAATGAGTGTGAGTGTGAGTGAGTGCACTCATGAGTCACTGTGCCGATCTATACCACTCACAATTCGTGTATATTCATAACGAAGCTTCCAATTTAGCACCTGTTGCATCGGGAGTGCGCCAAGGCAGTGTTTTGGACCCAGGTTTATTTTTAATATACATAAATAATTTGCCTTCCAGATTACATGGTAACATCCGTCTATTCGCTGACTATTGTATTTCATACCGCGAAATTAATCACAGTGATGATTACCATGTACAAAATTCTGCCTTTTCTTGGTGTCAGGAGTGGCAGATGACTCTAAATGCCGAAAAATCTGTAACGCTAGCAGTAAGAAAAAAACAGATGTCTGAGTTTACTTACATTATTAATGACACACCTCTCACTTGTGCATTTCAGCGTAAATATTTAGGTGTCACTTTAACATACGCTCTCCGATGGGAAAGCCATGTTAACAAAATAGCCTCGAGTGGAAATCAATGTACATGCTGAGCACTAAACCAACTCTTCTTTCTGAGAAGACACCTTCGTCTTGCGCCCCCAGATAAAATTTGCTGGCCTACAAAATGCTTGTTCGAGCAGTGATGGAGCACGCCAATATTGTTTGGTTTCCGTACATAAAATAACTCATTGCAAGAATGGAAGGGGTGCAGAGGAAGGCAATAAGGTTATGTTTTAATAAATACAAATTAACGGGTTTATTGACTAAATTATTAAAGAGAGCTGGTTTATTAACACTGCAAAGTAGAGCAAAACTAGCACGACTAAAGTTTTCCTTTCAATTTATTCATGGGGACATAAGCATTGACGTCAGCCCCAAACTCTCTCTGTCCATTTCTCTGTCATTGACATTAGACGTGTGCATGCTTGCCGCCCATGCTCGCTAAGCTCCCCTTCGGTCGGATTGAGCCAAGAGAGCGGGAAATAGAGGGAGAGATTGACTGTCCGTATACTTAGTCAACCACTTAACGCCGAAACAAACACAAAAGGGAGAACAAAGCGGTATCTATCATTGCATCTTCGCTTTTTCTCCATGTATGCGAGCGTGCGTGTCTGTTACTCTGTGCTAACTTGGCTAGTCCCTCTTCCGCTCTGCCTGTTTATATAAGGAGCCTGTACGTGTACGTTTAAGAGGGAAGCAGGAAGAAAATGAGGAGCCATTCCACCCTCTGAAGGCGGATGACCAGCGAAGCTGTAGCAAATCACACGGTATTAAACGTCTTCACTCAGTGGAAGTCATGGCAAACTTTGCCGGTCATGATTTGGATATGTATGCCATCAGCGCTCCAGCCCATGCATACTCCTTGGTGTATTAAAGATAATGTCGCAGTTTCGCCCGAAAGACGAAGCTTCGATTGCAATAGCAAATTAGTAGAGAGCTATACGAAGCCAGGATAGTAGTTTAATGGGCCGTATAAACTTGTAAACATTTGCTTACTACCTAAATAGACAAGCACGGTGTCACGCGCGAACAGGTAAACATGAACGCATCTCACTCGATGACCGCGGAAACTCGCTGTCAGAACGCTGGAGTAAGGAGGCGCAGCTATAGCCGCGAGCGAATTGACCTTCGTGCCGCCTTTCGCTTCAAAGCGAACTAAACGTCGAAAACACGGCGCATACGAAGTTACCGGTTCTAGTTGAACATAGTTCACGTGGCAAATTGCTTTGAAGTGGAGGCGCGCGCGCGCGCCCTTTTTCCACGTCACAGATCGCTTTCAAGATACGACACCCACTGGGCCGCCGCCGGAGCAAGATGACCCCTCCCCACCAATGCCTGGCGCCACGGAGCTCTTACATCGTGGCCTGACGCGCGACACAAGCAGCGCGCTTCCGCCCCGCCTTTTCCCTCGCGCGCGCGAGATTGAGCAGCAAGTGTCGGCTAACCCTCGCAAGCTTGCACTCGAACACGCAGCGTACCGCCGGCACGCTGCGACGATGTTACCGTGTTTGGACTTTATACGGAACCTCACAACGACGTATACGACCACGGCAGAAGTTCGCTTGGAGTGTCCATATAATTGCCATCATAATATAATATATCCGCTCATCTCATTATACATTGTCTCACTCATGCCTGATCCTTGGATTATTACGACCTTAGTGAGTGGTTTCTATCTTGGCGTGCACAATCTGCTAGTGCGATAAGTCATCACCGCGAGTGAGCTTGTGCACACAACGTGCCTCCATTTTCCCGCAAGCAAGGTGAACCGATATCACCTCTGCTTATCGTTCAAGCACTCACCACGTTCACACTCACTTCCACTCACAACCACTCACTAATGTTCACACTCGCCTCACTCACACTCACGTTCACACTCACCTCTACACACCCAGAAGCTCTCACCCCGTTCACACTCACAGCACTCAGTCACGTTCACACTCACTCCACTCACACAGCACTCAATCACGTTCACACTCATCTCCACTCACACTCACAGGCACTCACCACGTTCACACTTACTTACACTCACACTCACTGGCACTCACCTCCACTCACTCACACTCACCTCCACTCACACTCACCTCCACTCACACTCACCGACACTCACTCGCACTCACACTCACTGGCATTCACTTTCACTCGCACTCACTTCCACTCACACTCAGTGGCACTCACTCTCACTCCCACTAACACTCACTGGCACTCACGCGCACTCGCACTCACTTCTACTCACAGTCACTGGCACTCACTTCCACTCGCACTCACTGGCACTCACTCGCACTCGCATTCACCTCCACTCACACTCACTGACACTCACTCGCACTCACCTGCACTCACACTCACTGGCACTCACCTCCACTCACTCACTGGCACTCACTCGCATTCGCACTCACCTGCACTCACACTCACTGGCACTCACTCGCACTCACCTGCACTCACACTCAGTGGCACTCACTAGCACTCACACCTTTGAAATGAGTGCGAGTGAGTAAGTGCACTCATGAGTAAGTGCGCCGATATATGCCTGTGGGTTTCACTGTGTGGATACCTTGTATTCCAATAAGATGGGCTGATCGGTCACCGGATTTTTTCCGCGGCCGACATGCCTCATCTTGCTGCCAATGTTTGCTTCGGTATGTTATTATCCTTAGGCAACCTGCTCGAGCCTCCAATAGCAAGGCACTTTCGGTGGTGTTATCGTACAGATTAGCCATTCTGATTTCTTTCTTCGCAGTCTTGTATATGTCCATGGTCTTTTTTTGTTTCCATTCTTTTGCATCCACTTTGCTGTGTCTCTTTATTTCACTCTCATTCTGATGATTGAAAGCTTCTGGGATGACAGCGTCACCTATCGGTGATGTCAAAAGCTAGCTGCGACGGCTGGCGCGTGCTTATTTAGCAGGCGATTGGCAGGCATAAAATGCATTATAGGAGGCTATGGTTGGCGACGCGAGATGTACATTGCGCTATTTTTCTTACTTCCCGCAGGTACACGCAGAGCTTGGCGAATAAAAAAATGGTGGGCGACCCTAATCTTAGACTTAGCTGCCTATTAGTGGAACTCGCACCTCGGCGTTGGAGTTCTTTAGGTTCACTTTGTGTGTCTGTTTTGAGAGAACGACGCAGACACAGTGCTTGGCCCGGCGAATTCCGCGTCGACCACCTCCATGGCATACACAACGCACGAACCGAACTCGGAGGAGCAAGCGAGCGAACGTATTTCCTCTGGCCTGAACTGTGGCCGAGGAGTGAGGGAGGGGGAGGAGGAAGCGCAGCGCGCGCCGCCTGGCGGGGTTGTAGCCCCCTAGCGAGCGGTGCACAAAGCGCACCTTACGCACCCTCTCTGGTACTGACGTCAGAGCGTGTAACGATCGAGCGTGCGCGCGCAGCTGTTGCGAGCAAGCGAGCGAGCCAGCAAGCAGGTGCGTGCCAGGAGAGGAGAAGCTAGAGAGGATTGAGTGACGTCACATCCGCTCTGCTAGGTAGATGTTCAGTCTTTTCCAGGCAGCTGTTTTTCATTATTAGCCGGTTAAATATCGTGCCAACTTCTTGTTTGTGACGTTATTAGCGACGCCATTACTTCCGCTTTCTACTTCCTGGTTTCCAGAAATGTCGCCAAAGTCGTGCTCACGTGGCAAGTCTCTAAATTATACAATTTTGTGCTTCGATGTACGGTAATTACTGATTTCTAATAAATTCGAATTATTCAAAACACTTCAGTAACTAAACATGTAACTAAACTTGTGCTCTGATGTCATATCTGTAATGAAACCCATGAATTTTGTACTGTACTATTGTTTCACTATTTTTTCTGATTTATCTTAAATTTCGTCCACGGTCATCTCAGGAGGTTAACCGGAAGTGCTGCGCAAAAAAGACGAGTGTCACTCGATGCTCGTGCCACTGAAAAATCACCTATGCGCACGATGTATGAGAAATTTAAATCGCGCTTGAATAGTGTTCCTGGGTAATAGCCAAAGCTATCATGCTTTACTAAAACTCACTTTCCGCAAAGATCGTTTGCGGAATGGTAACGCTATTTCCCTTAACCCCGCTAGTACGCTAACGTAAACGAAAGCTATCCAATGAGTTTAAACCGCCAGCCTCTAACCGGTGCTGGAGCTTTACAAGAAGAAAGAACTTGTAAGAAGTTCGGCCCTGCAAGTAGGGTCGGTGACAATGGTGAGATTGCTCTTTGTGCCGAGAAACGCACGAGCCTCTTTGCTCCGTGGGGAGGTTCATTGTCGTGGTGGAGGGGGGGGGATCTATCTCTTAAAGAGTGGTAATATTAGCATTTTCATGGAGTAAAAAAAAAAAACCGGACAATCTAAGGAGGGAGCCTGACGGCAGGCAATAACCCTTCGCGAGGGCACGTTCTCTGAGGCGCTCTCTCCCAGCCTTCACTCGCCAAGTGGCCACATCGTTCGTTGAATCCTGGGAATATTAGTGTCTCGTGCTGAATTACAATGCTGCAGTCGACGCAACTTTTTCTGCTCTTTCTGGAGCAAGTCTGTTCCAATGTGCGACTAAGAGTTGGAATGGCGTGTTCGAATGGGAGATGGGTAGCATATTTCGATCCTCGATCACTCCATGGAGCAGTCGCAGCTGCTCCGCTAAAACTGGCGGAGTGGACCAGAAGTCTGCGTGACATGCGTACTGACGTCCGTAATCGTACTTCTTTATCTCAATGCTCACCGTGCTTTTGCAGCTCATAGATATCGCGGTAATCGTAGAGGCCGTGGAGGACATGTCGTGGCGCTCGGCAGCGCGGCAAACGTCAGAGAAGAGCCGCCGACCCTGAGTTTAGGGCAAATGAATCGCAACGCCTGCGACAGTGTCGTCTTATAACATTTTTGCCATGACACAATTGCCTACCTATGCTTTTTTTTCAATCATTAGATATATGCTGTAACGTTCTAGCCTCTAGTGAAATTGTAGATCTACATGCAGATCACGTCGTAGATACCGAACGCGTGCATCATAACTCACGTACCATAGCTTTTAATAAGTAATCATCCCCTACTCACCTCATGATATAATCAAGGTGACATGCAATGCCTGCTTCCTGCTGAATTCTATGCTGTCCTCTAGCACTGCGTTAAAGAACTTGTCTCTCAATTTTTGACATAATTTGTGTCGTGGTTTTGCGAAACCCCCACAAACAATCCTTTGCCGCGTGTAGCCCGGATATTTTCTTCCTGTGAACGAGGAACCCTGTTCGATTCCAAGATCTGAGTCTTGCAACCTTTTGCGGAAATCTCAAGACCACTTGCCATGCGAGCGTATTTTTCTGAGCAGTTATTAGTGTCTCGACGAGATTTCCGCTACGGGAGTACCAAAGCTCTTGAGCAGTAATTAGAGAACACGTAACTTAACGCCGATTTTCTATTGCGGCAGTGTAGCAAGCGCAAGAGCGAGCAGGCCTTATAGACAGTTTAGAAAACTCGCGCCGGGAACCGCGGGGCTGTTTTCCGTAAGAACGATGTAACGACGCCAGCATGTATGCGAATAATCCATAGCTTGCCTTTCGTCTATAGGCTGGAAGAAACGTTCTCGTAGCACTGGAAGACTTCTTGAAGCTGCCTAGCCGCTTCGGAGAGTGGATGCTATGTATGAAAGCGTTTTTTAAGTTGTTAAGCGTAAAGAACGATGGCAAAAGAAATGCACAGCTTCGATGATTACCTTTGAAAAACATCCAGTGTTGTGCCGCTTCTTTCCGATTTCCTTTTTGAGCACTGGTAATTCCGTACCGCTAGAAAACGCTACCGTTTATAACAGTTCTGAACACCACACTTCATTGCCTTCGTGCCGATAACATAACATGAAGAACAGATTCTACTTTGTTATAACAATGTCCTGCACAGTGGAGAAAACCTAATATTCGTTGCCATCGCCTGACCGGATGGCAGAACATAGGGTTTGGTGCTTAAAATGAAAGCAGTAGATAATGATGGTACATCCCTCAGAAGAAAGGCTATTTTGTTAGGAAGGCTTTGTTAGAAAGGCTTTGTTAGTGCTATTTTACCGTAAGAACTTTAGAAAAAAGAAAGATTGACTCATGGTAAAGACCAGTTAAAAATAACGAAATGACGGGCGCTGCGAATTTGCACCAAACCACAAGAAAAATAGACATTTGTTTTTTAGTAGCGCATAAGCAGGGATGTGATTCATGTTCAGGATCAAATCTTCAAAAAGAAAAAAAAGGTTTGGAATGCACGAAAACAACATGCTATTCATCATCACTCGCAATGTTTTCATATTAAATTAATAACAATGCAGAAGAGTACGAATTAAGCCTCGTTCAGAAGTAAATTGTGCAAACAAACAAAAGAAATAATAGAAAACAAGCGAATTGTTGACGAAGCTACTGCTCCTTCAATTTCCTGTCAGGAAAGCTGGGTGACAAACAGCTTCATTTTCTCCTTCCAAGAGCTTAGCGTCAGCGCCTGTTTACCCCGCTGTTTACCTTTGCCTCCGACGTCGCCAGAACTGCCGGCTTTACCTGACGCTCTTAAAGTAGCGCTGTTATCCGAAGTGGATCATTAAGCAATTAATTATAGCTGTGTATTGCTACAGCAAGCACAGGGCTTTAACGAGAACCCGTCACTTCTAGGCTACCTGCGTATGCTTCCCCAAAAGAAAGAAAAATAGACATTGGACGCGTCGGTTGCATGAGCACGCGAGATGTCTTAAGCGGATTGAGAACGAAGCCCTAAAGAAAGCAAGCACTAAGCCAGGGGCTAACAGCTCCATGCGTCAGGGCATGCCTTCGCAGTGAGAGTCGATGGCCGATCGATCATACGTTGCCAAGTCACCGTTCGGTATTGAACTGGTGTCGTCTCTAGCGGAGCGGAGTCGCATCGCGAATGACGCAGGCTGCGTTAATCGTGGTCGCGTGACGGGTGGTCAGTGGCCAGAAAGCTACTTTACTTCGAATATACATCAAACAGATAGACCGCAAATAAATCTCGGATTACCGTCGACAATGTAAAACCTATAGAGAGGGTGTCCAAAACATGGCGTCTGTGATGTGTTTCTGGCTCCACAATCGCTTCCTGCGCATGCAGCAAGCAAGAGCATGGCCTTCGAGATTAGTTTCTGTTAGGAACAGGGAGCCATCGCTTGGGCGTGGATGTGGACATCGTCTGTTAGAGATACGATCGATTTCATGCTTACTGCCCAAATTGACGTTTTGCTTGTAAGCTGTCATTTGCCTATTGTTTTCAGGGTGTTCGCGTTGTGTGTTACGCTGTTATATGGGAAACTGTTTTGGGACTGCAGTCATTCCAAACTAGAAAAGATCTGTTCACTCTTACGGAAGAGATTTGTGTCATTTAAAGCTAGACGTTCTAATTCTTGTTGAGATGTCGCATTCAATTAGTACAGGAAATGTAATGAAAAAAAAAAAGCTATGGCCTGCTGCTTGGTAAAATGCTCTGTGGCTGCTTAACACTGACGAACAATCGAATGCAAAAGGTAATCGTCGGCGTCTATGGTTTGTCTCGACTATCGAGTCTACATTACGAGGATGGTGAATTGGGATAGTTGGTACTGATTGATAATTACTGCAGCGAAAATAACGAAAACGAAGAGGACACACGAAACGATAGGGCCTGTCGTTTTGTGCCTACCCCTCGTCTTCGGCGTTTATGCTGTTGTAAGTATACATTATGAAGCTTCAATTTTATCATTTGACCAATGACGAATCAATAAGAAAAAAGCAACTTTATTCGTTGTTTGGACACAGGTAGGTGTTAAAAAGCAAGTAAGGGAACGGAACCACAATAAAAGCGGGCACTAGATGCAGTTCGTGATGCCTGAATGCTTCATTCGTATTCTACCGATATAGATAGCCTAAGGCTGAATGCCTGCTGAGTTACTCTTATTAGAGCACTGCTGAATATTACGCACATCCGCTATTTTCTACTTATATATCAATTAAGTGAAAGAATTTCAAAGTTGTGTTGCGTTGAATATTTATTAGGTTTTCTCCAACTACTAATGGTCGTAGAAAAAATGTACAATTTCTGCATATTCATGGTGCTCCTTCTGCTTAAAGAAGTGATACTGATGCCTCTTTATAGTGAATTGTGACATTTCAATTCCCAAGGAAGTGTCAATGCGGACAATTTCACCGCGTGTAGTCTTACAAAATGAGCGAAAGTCAGATCAATGACACGAAGGAAAGAAAAGAGTGTAGGAGGTAGGTGAACTGTCGCTTTGCGACGATAATTAACATATGCAAATCTAGAGCTGCTTCAAAAACTGTGTAACTGGCAAAAAGTAAATCTCCTGGTACTGCTGGTCGGTCGTGCGAAGAGGTCCATCGTCTGTTCGCTACATGACCAAATGGTATGTAACATTACTCGTACCGAAGATTACCTAGATCTACCATCTTTGTGTTACGCCTCTCAAGACAAACCAGTGCTTAAATCCTCACTCCTTTCGACTTCGGCCTAAACATTTTGCGGCTCTTTTCAAGTTGCGCTATTTGAAGCTGGGACTTATTTATGAGAAACATGTGAAATTGACGAGCATTTCTTCATGCTATCTTCATCCAATGTCGGCTCGCTAAACACTTTTATAAACTTAGGATAGCCCCCTCTGGGTACCGAGTGCAGATCTCGAAGGGTATGATTTTGATGGCTACATGCCGCAGAATAGATTGCGGGAGTGGCATACAGGCCATAGACTTCAGGTTTCGGACGCCACCTATGAGTGCCGTTAATTTGGAGTGGATGTGAATATACAGATTTGTGAGGGCAGCTAAACGCAAGTATGAATAAAAAGTCAGTGACACAAAGTGTGACTGGACGTGAGTAAAAACGTAAGTCAGTGTGGCGATCAAGAGTGTGGTTGGACACGGGTATGAGCATCTGTGGCTGCCGGTAAGTGTGAATGAAAGCCAGTATGAACGCGAGATGCCATTGATTGTTCGGGTGTATGTATGACCCTGAGTAGTAGCACTAGTGAGTGCTGATTGGTGTGATTAGATATGAGTGAGTGAGTGACTAAATAGAAAAAAATGTTGAGTGATGATGACTGGGTCTCCACTTCTTGTGCCACTGCATGGCTCCATCTTTCACATGCAAGGCTCATAACATTCTGCAGTCTAAATTTTATTATTGATATACTATGGTAGGGACTACTGCAGTACGTACCGTTTTATTTTCCTGTGGGTAGTTTGGTTTGTGTTGTAGATGTGGTGAACTCCAGTACAGTTATTTTCATATATGTCTTCTTAGAGGAGAGGGCCTGGAGGAAGAGGGGAGTTGCGAGCAACATTTCATATAATTGTTATAAAGTGATGGATTTGGTCTGTTGATCAAGACAGACTAAATGATAAAGTAGACGAGAGATCGAGGAATGGTAGTGAACTGTAGCCGAAAAGAGGGCTTGAATATTCCTGTTTTGTTTGTAGTGGGTGTTACGTTGGTGTCACATTGCATAATTTGGCGCAGCCGTCAATGCTAACTGAAATGTAGGTGACACATCGTGTATGTATTTGGCGATTTACTAAGAAGCTTGTAGCTTTCGTGTAATCATGCAGTCGAGACACATCACTGACTTTCTTAGAAGCGTCAAAGCGCAACACTTGACATCTTCCGGAAATTCTCTTTTTTTTTCAACCATATACATAGATAGTTGAACTGTACTCACCTACCTTGTGAGATTTTTTTTAAATTTTCCTCTTACACGTGCGGCATTTTTTTTCAGGAACACGACGAATCGCGCGAATAACCTTGAGCTTGGATGCGGTACATTATTACACTTGTACAAAAAGTGTTCTGCCAGTCATAAATGAGAGTTATTCAATGCCTACTTGTTTTTTCAGTGAAAACAGAAGAAGGCTGATCTTATAGTTCAGTAGTAGTTTCGGAGTAGAGCCGCAACTGGGCGGCTTTGCTTCGCAAGTGCCCCGGGGGAAATTTGGGGAAAAAAGAACACGCACTGATGAAAACCGGAACGTATTTTGGTTTCCATTTAACATACAGGAAAAGTTCAGAACCCCATCTTCAGTGCCAGCGAACACCGCAAGCCACAGCCGACTCTCCCGAGTTTCCATAGCCCCCACTTTCTTCAACTTACAACGGATTCCCCCGTTCAACGTAACGAGGCTTCAAGCCTGGCTCTCAAGCGTGTTTAATTATGCGCCACAACCCACCCATGTTCTACTGTGTTCTATTGCCTGTCCGTTTGTGTCTCGTAGAGGTTACACTTCACTGTCTCGTTGCAGCAGCTAATTCAACGCAGGTTCTGTGGTCAACTCCCAACTTGTTTACGCATGTTCAAGCACTCTACTAATTCAGCCTGGCGAGTCAGGGAAAATCAGGCTACCCGTTAGCATTTGCGCCTTTGCAGCCAAATATGCATATTCGATGGCCGAATTTGTCAGGCATCGGCTCGAAGAGAGTTCATCAGTACCGCTAGCATTCATTACGGAGCAAATAAAGTTAAAGAAAGTTAACTTGATGCCGCATGTCTCAGCGCCCCATTTAGCGGGTTGCATAGTTTTACTTACAGAAAGAATAAAAAATGAAGTTGTTTTCCTCATCATCGTTTCTTTTATAATTTGTTTAGTTCAACCGGGCACTCACTTCTCAAAGTAATGAGACAAAACTGTCTTCAGTCTGTCCTGTGTTTGTATTTAGGCACCCTTTCATTGCATACATACATATAAGCAAGCGGTTGATTTACATTTAGCTTGTCTTCCGACTGCTTCGGAAGTGTTATATCACTTCCCGAAATCCCTCTGTCATTAAAGAAAGACACCTGTCGCTGATGAAAAACCTAGAAAAGTGAGCGTTCAATTAAATAGAAAGCGGCTAGGTTTACCTATATTATCAGGAATAGGAAAGTTAGCATTGAAGGTTGGTACATTGTAGAGATGCGGCTGCTATTAGCTTCCCTGTTCTCCAACAAAATATTGTTCATATTCGTCACGGTGGGTATGACGAAAGAGATGGGTATACTTTCACATTTTCATTCCACAAAGTATGCTCATTCATTAGAGGAATTAGAGGAAAAACGGTTTCTGTGCTACCCACCCTTCTTTTGAAGACTGAAGGTTTCCCTCCGCCCCATTATATAGCAGCTAGGCAGATTAACATTTTCACTATATCATATATTGGGACCAAGGTCTCTTACGTCACAGTGACACAAGGCCTCAAAAGCGCTGCTGAAATTTCCGAAGGCAGCCGGTCTGAGAGGCTGTCTATAATGTAAGGCTGAGAAAGCAATACGTCGTTGAATCCAGTGACATATCCGTTTTGTCCGTTGTCAGAAATCCGAAAAAGTTGAAAGGTGGCTTCAAAAATTGCCGTAGCGCTTCTTGGCTTTTTGCCACTGTATTGTGCAAGACCTTAGTCCCAAAATAAGATTCAGTGAAAAAGCTATTTCGTCTATCTGGTGTAACACTGTGGAGGGAAAGCCTTTCAAGTTCAAAAATAGGTTGTTTGCAACCACAGATGTAATCGACGCCATCTGTCATTCTTGTCAAGAATGGATATGCATCGGCGAATGCAAGACCGGCATCTAAGCCAAGATGGTTAGAAAAGTTAATGTTTTCTTTTTTCATCCTTTAGGGAGTTTGAGGTCTAGGTTTAATTGCGCTTAAAACCGGCTGAAAGAGTTGTAAAATATCTCAGCTGCCGAAAAGTCGCGTGCAGTGTTCCGTGTCCACGTGTGTTGGAACCATCTTTCTTTTTTTATTGTAAAGATTTGAGAGTGCAAGTTCGCATATATACATTCATACCTACGGCACACTTGTCAACATCACCGCAAGTTAAAACAAGTAAAATAATTTTGCGCAAAGCTGGGCAGCTGCACGTCAGAGACAGTATTTTGCAGCCAGTGTCTCCTTCCACCTCAAAGCTGGTTTATTATCACTGCCTTGTACAACATGGAGTGGAGCTGTGCTGCACTAAATTTTCTGCAACGAACTTATAACCTTAGAAAATACCGAGCAACCAATGTTAATGTACAGCCCTGCTGCTGTGACCTCAATACATGGTTCATACCCACGAGAAGGCTTGACCGCAGATAAGAAAGTAACATCCACCTAAAGAAAAAAAGATAGAAAGAAAGGAAGAAATGACAGATCCCACGCGTATCCGAAAATTGCTTACAAACGAAACTTCCTATATTGTTTGCTGAAATGTCAGAACTTCTAGCTCTTCACTTTTATGTAGCTAAACGATCCTCACCATATGTACTCCTTGATTCTATTTTTATTTACTTTCTCAAGACTTCTGTTGCTTCTTGTTTCTGTGGCTTCTGTTTCCAACATTTTCTTGACTTCTGCATACCCAATTCCTGTATATTTTATTACCGACTTCTTCTTCACTCCTCTTTAACTCCAGAATCCCCGCTCATTGCACGCTCTAGCCCTTCCTGTTCACTTCCCTACATTCTTCACAATGCATTGCCTTTGAAACCAATTTCACTTTTCTGTAGGTGGCTTCTTCAAATTTCAGTTGCCGACTTCTGCACTTCGTTCCACTTGTTCTACTTAAGTCTTCGGGTATCTACGCAGTGGCACACACCCTCCCATCCAGAGAGATTCAGCAAGAATCGTCACACACACACAGTGCCACATGCCCAACTGCACATTCCGATTGTCCCAAGTTATCTATTTCGACACCAGCTGCACATATCCAGTGGCCCAAATTTTCTATTAGGTAACATACCCAGCAGAACCAGTTGCATAATCAGTAAGGCAGCAGCACCCCGCATCCGCATTGCAGGCCAAGGAGAAATGTTCACTTTAAATCACAACGGAGAAATAAAACAAAGCTTAAACAGGTGTCACGATGAGCGCAAAATGCGATTTAACAGTACACCCTAACCGGCACCCCTATATAGCAGAGCAGCCTTCTTTTGTAGATGTAACTATAGTGTTACACGCGCCTGTATATAAGGCTGTAGCGAATCTTGCACGAAGTATTTCGACGCACAAACACAATGGCAATCGAGGAGTTCTTAATTTGTATGAGGGTACTTTCAATTATAAATTATTGCATGCGCCCTTCCCCAGGATCCCGACATAGATAATGTTCTCAAGGCTACATCATAGACTGTCGCTCAGTCCGACGGCCTTGAGAAATCGCAGTAGCGCCATTGAGGCCTTTGGCAGTTGCGATATGCGAGATCATGATCCCAAGATCATCTTGTCCAGCGAGCATGTTGCTGGTTCAGAGCTTTTCGGAGGTCCGGCCTCTCAGTTTCAAAAGACGGGCAGTAGCACAGATATTCTACAGTTCCTTCGCCACCACAAGCATTGCATTCGGCGTTATCAGCCATTCCTATCAAGAATGGGTGGCCTGTGGATTGGTGAATGGAACGCCAAATGTGAGCTATGCATTATTGCTTCTTCACTTCAGAGAAGACCAGCTAACGGGCGTAGTTGCATAGAAAGTGTTGATGAGGCAGAGCATCATGGTTTCGACATACTGCTGAACATGGCGTTGTAGCGTCACACGTGACCTTCAGAAGTTTTCTTTAACCTTACCTTCAAATAGTTTCTATGTTTCTCTCGAACAATCAATCAGGTATTCTCTCAGATAGAATTCACTGTTAAAGAGGGCACAGTAAGGAACTGAGAGCCAGTGTTATAACCCTCAAGAAGGAAATCACGCAGTTTTGAATTCTATTTTTTTTCTGATATGCTTGGTTGTGCTGTAGTTGTTTCGCATATGCTATTTATCTACACCTACGTTGCGCAAATCTAGTAGACCATAGGTGACAATCGTCCAAGACCAGGGACAGTCAATCTGTTGCACAAGAACTACCTATAGAAATTATTCCACCACTGTCTATAGATCTGACAATAAATGTAGGCAGAATTTCATTAGACTAAACAGAGTATTAGTTCCCCTGGAGGCGGAATACAAATTTAGGCGGCACGACATGGTGTCCCGAAAGGACCTCTGTGCATCAAAGGTCGGCCCTGTTTTGGTATGCACCTATTTCGAAACAACACAGTTTTTTTTTTGGAAGGGGTGGGCGCAGCATTAAAACAGGAATGGAACTGACCCCATTTTTTTGCTGCCGTTGTTCGTTTCCTAACGTCGTTTGCGGACGCCATTTCTCAAGATGTAGCGGGATGTTGCCACACGGGCGAAGGAACGTTCCGTCACTGTTCCCTCCCCATGGCAACCTTTCTTTTCGCCTCCGTTCTTTGCGCAGACGTCTTGCGTTCCCCCTCGCGCTCTGCATCGACAACACGGCGCCGTCTCACGTCTCGCCGATGAGCCCGGGTCACGCCATGCCACTCTCCGGAACCGAACATGCGCGAACGGATGGCGCCGAGACGACGGTGTGCCTTTGCTGCTGCTGCTGCTGCTGCTCCTGCTGTAATCGCGTGTCAGCAATAGCCCTCCTTTCTCGAAGGACCCAGCATGAATATCGATGGCTGTTGGCGGCGCAGAGACGTGGAAGTGCGTTCCTTTTTTCTTTGTTCTAATAACCCTCCCAAAACACTCAACCTATCATACCTGATAGCTCAGTTTCATAGCTAAAGATTCTGGTTTAAGAAACACACGAATCTTAACGCAAAACCCATGGTAGCGTTTATAGGGCTCTGGAGTGAAGTTTCAGTTTATTAGAGCTCAGCAAAGGAAATAGAGATTAGGTAATTCGTATACTAACTTTTACCTGGAAAAGCATTTTTTAGCGATAAAGACTTGCCCTAAAGGCATAATGCATGATGTGTATATGCGTTGAACATAAAAACATACACACACACACACACATATACATATATAAACATCTGATAGTTTTGTTTTAGGTCAGACATACCCATCATGTATTGAAATGTATGATGACGTTGGTCGTGTTGGATGTTCAAGATGGCCTTAGGTATAACGCACGCGGAAACAGGGACACATGAAGACATTCAACAATGAGTATGGCATTTCGTGTTTTGGTGTGTCCTTGTTCTTTTACCTATGGGCCACCATAGATTGAACCGCCAGTTCCTGAATTCCTTCGCAAACTTCACCAATGAAATACTTGACAACAAACAATAAAGAGTGAAGGTCTGGAGATTCGGACAACTAATGCTCGTCGATTCTCTTTCTCTCTTTTTTTTTCAAATTTAGTACGAGATATAGGAATTGCTTTTATTACCCGGCAATAAGATTACCATTTACGTAGTGGGAAATTATTAGAATGTTTGGGCTAGAAAAATTTCTACTTTGCCATAATTTGTCTAACAGCTCTAACACACTCTATTTGAGCACGCTACGAAAATTCGAACAGCAATTCACCAGCGTGGTGGTAAATAGCGGTTACTACAGCGTTACGTGTTACTACAACAAGTTACAGCTTACTACAATATTTATGCTACGTGAAAGATTACTCCATCCTTGGTAATGTCAAGACACTGCGAAACACTGAAGGTGGTGCTGTCGCGATTGAAAATGGAGCCAAATGTGAGCACTGCAATTATTGTCGCGGGCTTTGGTAGATTGGTAGATTGACGTATTGCGGTGTCTTTAGGGGAGAAGCACCTTAGGGCCGAGCCTTGTCCCTCGTCCGTTGTCCGTAGCTCTGGTTTACATGGAGACCGCTAAGGGCGCTGCGGTGCACAAGGGCTATATAAGCGCTGTATATACTGTACATATATACAGTATATTATATATATATATATATATATATTATATGTACGCCAAGCTCCGGCTTCCGGAAGCCGGAACCGGACGCCGGCTACCGCTTCCCGTTCCACTTCAGGTTCCGCTTCCGGAGAACGCTTCCGGCGTTTTGCCCGAATGATCCCCCGGTGCTTCACCCACTCATCATCATTCACTTCGTGGATATGCTGTGTGTTTTTACAGCCATCAAACCTTTTGGGGCATATCGTAAACCTAAAGAGATACAACAGCAGCACTTAAGAATGTAGTAAGCACTGTCCACTAATTCGGCAATTTAAAAATGAATACGACAAAATATTTCGAATGTAGCCGATTGAAAGCTATGAAGACTGCAAAAGTTTATTCACGTAGGCGCACGGATTCAAACATTCCTTCATTTAGGCTTAACCACCGCTTGAGCACATCGCCATGAATATTCAGATTTACACCCACCATGGTGGCTTAGGGGCTATGGCGTTGTGCTGCTAAGCACGAGGTCAAATGCAGACCGTGGTGACCAAATTTCGGCGGGGCGAAATGCAAAAAACGCCCGTGTACCGTCCTAAGTTAGGTGCATGTTAATGAGCCCCGGCTGGTCTAAATTATTCCGGAGTTCCCAAATACAAGCCGTATTCATTATCGTAATGAGATTGTTGTTCTCGCAAGTAAAACACCTGAATTTAGTTTCGGTTAGAGTTACATGAAAAATGTAACGTTAATGCAAATGCTTGTAGCCTTTGTTTTGCAAGCGTGGAATCAGCGCATTGTTCTCACTAGTTGAAATGTAAGACCTCTATTTGCAAGCATCTAAGCCATCTCAGATGAGGAATTTCATTCTATAGGGACGCATTTTTTGTGCTTATTGAACATGTTTGCAGATCTTTCTCAAACACACAGAGTGTCTCGAAACTGCTAGAATTTCAATATCCCATTCATAAGCATTGCCTTGAGGTCGAGTCGTTTTGAAGGCCAAGGGTATACCGAGAGAGAATACCGCGAAAAGAAATTTCAGGAAGGAAGCCATCAAAATCTCATCAGTCGGGCGCTGCCGGCGGCGGCAACAAAGAGGACAAGAGAGCGTTCTACTTCAAAGATGAGATGTGACCTGCGGTGCGCGCTTTGTCAAAATAAGCCTAGGGCCGAATTGCCATTTTCTTATACAAATATTTTTTACCGAGTCTGAGCGGAGCTATTCTTTAGAGCACACGACCAGGAATTTGATTTGAAAAGTGGTTTTCAAGGTATCCGAGTTCACGCGGCAACAACGAAGCAAGCGTGGGTAAACGCTTTAAGCTGTCGGAAGTTTCGAGAGCTTTTAGAGTGATCTGTTTGCCACCTCTGATCCTCGTGCTTTCTGTAGCGCGTGTATACGTCCCTATTCCCTGGTTGTATTGTTCGTTCCAATATTTTTTCGATGCGTGTGATGAAAAAAAAAAGCTTGCTATGCGAATGCGCTCTTTTATTGGTCCCAACATGCAGGTTTCATGTTATTGTCACGGAAAGTATTTGCGATTTTTGAAATTTTAATTCAAGTTTTTTTCTGAACCGTCTCGCTGCAGTGAATATTTCTTGTGCTGCGCGAAAGTACGAGAACCAGAAAACCTTGTGTGTTCACAGCCTTTGATGGCGCCAATGGAATCTTTTACGAAACAGCGAATCCTAAACAGACAATTGACGCTTCTTGTATTTCTTTCGTTGGGCTTTATTTTATCGTCTTTGGTTGCTTTCCTGCATTTTTCATAAGGCTTGTTTATTCATTGTCTTGTTGATCCTTTTAATGAACATTAAAATGAATATTGCATTCAGCTGTATTAGTTAATTACTTTTCTGCAATATAACAACATGGGCAAAACTTACCGTCGAAAGAGACTTGGTAAGCGAGAAAGAAATAAACGAGAAATCTGGTAGGCTGTATCGGGGATATAGCGCCAGTGGGGTAGGTGAAACGTCTCGTGCGGGCTGCGGAGGTTGTATTGGCTCTAACATAGAGAAATGTCCGAACCAAAGGCACCAGTTACATTTATTCATGCATTAGAAAGCTTACACGCATTATGTTACATCTAGTGGGGTCCTACGGTCTAATCTTGCCATTTTGATTGCTCCCTATATATAGAGGGCCCGTTTGTTGCCTTGAGAGCAGACCCGCTCAAGTACGCAGACTTGTGGACGTGTGACCGCTTGATAATAACGTAATCTTCGTCAAACTGGCTGGGTAGGGTCTTCACCACGTTGATTTCATTGACCGAAACAAGAATCACTTGCCCCACGATGCCTTGCCACCACTAATGTCGCTACCAACGTATCTGCATGTACGGCTATTGCGGGGACATAACTCACTCCTCGATCGGGCCTTGCTTGGGCAAATGGGTAGGGTACAGAGGGTACCGATACCCGTTGTTCGTGCTCGTAGGTGGCACCCATTTATGCATGTACGCATTCAATCAGTACGCATTCAGAGCTCAAGTTTCTCTGTGTGCTTTGCTGAAAATGGCTTCTAAAGAACTCGCGCCACGACTGCTGTTACTGGCTTCGAAGCTCTCTGGCACCACAACCGGTCACACACGTCACACGTGTTACCATACTCGTTGTTGATGGTCAGATTCGAATCGCACTGTAGCCAACTCCCAGCGCCTGTGATATACTCCGGCGTACGCGTAATCTGCACTGGCCTGTGTCTTCATACTCGGGCTGTTCAGTCTACCCATCATGCTCCCGATCCTTGATGGTGAGAAGTGGGAGGGGGATAGACACACAGCCAGTGCAGCCCGGTACTCTGTCAGTGTCCACCCTGTGGACATCTCCATTTCGTCTGCTGCTGAAGTGCTGATTGGTTTGAATCGCCTGTCTCCTTTTGACGTGTGCCCTGTAGCTTTGCCGGTCAGAACTTCAGAAGCAGACGAAATGGACGTGTACACTAGGTCGACACTTGCAGAATACCCCTCCCTGGTCTCGTCATGCCCTCCTTTGCTGATGAATAGCTCCCTACTGGCGGCGCCCAAGACCGCCCTGCGCTGCTCGAGTTCACAGCACTCGTAGAGTGTAGGGCTCCTCTGCATGTCTCAATCTCCTACGGCTGCGCTCTCCTTGGAGAGGGACGCGTTCCACCGTAGCTAAAGGTTGCGCGAGGATTTGCACACCGGCTCTCTTCACGCCATTAGTGGACCCTACGCGTCGAACACGGGGTTGCCAAAGCCGAGTAACTATCAAATTTCTTTAGCAAATCAGACACTTGTAATATAAAATTTATTTAGCACGTAAGCCCACTGATGTACAGAGGTGGTAGAGATGGCAGCATGACATCTCCATAACGGCAGCTTGTCTGGTCCCACCTTCCCGTCATCAACAGGCAGCAACATGGGAACATATTCATTATAGGTCCATGTGGCAAGATAAAAAAATACATACAGCAAAAGCAGGAATGTGACAACTTTGAAGCGGTCAAAAATACTTTTTCGAGTGACACAAAAACTTAACATTCACAAAAGTATTTCCAGAATTGTGTTTTTATATTCATGACGTATGCTTTCATCACTTTGTTTGCCTTTGTTGGTGTTGAGGGAAGGCAGTAGCAGACGTAAAGAACGTATCTATAGTGATCAATGTGCACGCTACGTTCCTGAGAGCCTATATACTCAATGGGCTATGCCAAGTATACATGATCGGTGTAGGTGCTAGTGGTAGTAAGCTTCTTTGGAACAGCGGGTTTGGTGGTACACTAAGGTGGAGGGTGGCATAGGGGAAGGCATGCATGGCATTTCCAGAGAACTAGAAGTGTGTTTGGATGTCCAGCACAGTGAATGCACGTTTGTGGTCTGTCGAGTATAGGAGCCGGTAAGAAGATGAACACAGAGACTTGTGAGAAGGTTAGCTGTGGATGGGTTGTACGTAATTAGCCTGGCTGACTGCGATAGAGCCTGAAAGAGTGGGTACATCTGCAGGAGCGCTTGGCTGTGTTATATTGGGGGACGAGTACGTGCACCCTGGATATCACGTGTTCTTTGCAGCAAGATGATTACTTGACAAGGGTGCCACTAATCCCTTTGGAGGGCATCGTTCACTCTTTGAATCATGCCTGAATGAAAAAAACAGCGTTGTTTTCTCTGAAAGCAGAACAGCCACCGAAAGCTACGTTACTATGCAGGCTTATGACTTATGTGCTGTTTGGTATCAGAGAAGGCCCGCTGTGATCTCTATTAATCTTGTAATTCACACATCAAGGAAAATTAGAACTTGTTCAACTTCTCTTGTAGGTACGGTGGGCATGATTGGATGAAAGAAAACAATGTAATGCTGTTTCAGTCAAGTCGAGTTGACCAAAATAATCAATACACTTTGCTGAAATCCAGAACTGAAAACTCGCTCCAGCCTATTAGTAGGTTTTGCGTTAGGTTTTGTTCGCCCAAATCAGATTTCATCGGTAACAAACTGAGTGTTATATACCCGATACGTTGGTCATTAGGAGATTAAGGGTGTCTGTAGCTTCGAAACTGAAATTTACTCCGAGATAACTTGGTGTGAAGCCCAAAAAGTATATAGATCTTTTGACAAGGAACTTATTTTTAGCATCGGAGCTGTTCTTAGTCGACCCTTCGCTGTATGTCCGGCGTCACGCTGGTCACGTGATCAGGTGAGGATGCGAGCCGCGCGGGGGGAGGGCAGTTCACGTGACCAGCAGAGGAGGAAAGGTGCGCGGGGGGAGGAGGCCACCAAAGAGAGGACGCGCGCTGGGGCGAGGAGGCAACCAATGAGACTCCGCACTGGGTGCGAGGAGGAGAGGCAATAAGAGAAGGTGTTTCTGTGCGGCGCGTCCTTTCGGATAAAGCGCAGAGCTGCTGCCGACGTCATCCACGTTTCCCCACGTTACTGCAACCGCTGCCTCTGGCGGCGGCTCGGCAGGTTTCGACCAGAGAACTAGACACTCATTGAGTAGCGTCTGAAGTCGCTGCCTCTTCTCACCTCACAACGTTTCAATATAACTTCCTGCTGTATATCTGTGTATACTTGTGTTTACGCAATCGCATCACGTGCAACACATGCACATGTAACACTCGTAACACTCGGTCTAATTAACACAGCTTCGCTGTTCCATCATCTTCATGGAGTCCCTTGCGCGATAAAATGCCCCACATCGATCAAATCTTCACACAGTGGAAGGGGCGGCGATTTTTTGCTGAATCTAATTGACTACATTATGATTTCGTGAAATTTAAACCAGAAAGAATGATGACGCATTGTCTCGTGATCTTTTCTATAGCTATAAGTATAGAGAAATGCATATATCCTACGAAGTTTTCCGAAAGCACAAAAGTAAGTTTACGCACGTGTCTGGTCATATAGCATGAACGGTGGCACATACCAAGCCCATAAGAGCATCATGAAAAGCGAGAGTTTTTCTGCCAGTGAACTTGTAGGTTAATCTTGGATGACTAACCCTCGAAGCACCATGGACGTGGCGCTCAGTCAGTTATAAATAAATATCAATCTTTCCGCTTCAAAACACAGGCCTCAAGGGTTCGGCATTTAATGTTTGATGCCGACAAATCTACGGTGCACTGTGTGACATGGTGCATTACGAAACTTTAAGCATTGTTATGTTTACTCAGTGTGCTGAATTTTATGTAAACACGAGCAACATAACATTGAATGCGTGATGAAAGCCATCATTCTAGAACCTAGCCACTCTTTAGACACTTCGATCCCGTTAAGAATCAATACATTGGCTTGCAAATCAGTTGTGGCTTTCAAGTTAGTGCGACAAACAGCTGGTGCGTCAAAATGTTTGCCACCATTTCAAGCTAAAACATGCTGGGTAAGCCGTGTACCAGCATCGTACAGACGACACTGTGGTGCTGTAAGGAGAAGCGCCAGTGAAATAACATCTCTTTCAGATTGTGAGCAATATTCTGTTAGTATATTGTGTCTCAGAAGACTTAAGGTAAGGTATACGCTGTGAATGAAATGTTTGGGAATATTTCTGAGCGCTGCATTTGTCGAATATTCGGATGAATATTTCAGTAAAGAACATAAGATCATGTTTGAGCAACGTTGTGGTTGAATAGTATAGTATCTATTGCGCAGATATGGCGTAGATACACATATAGCATACATATACAAAAGTATATACGGAATATCACGGCAACGCTGATAATCCGCCTGGAGTGGTCATATTAGTGACGTCGCCACAAGAACCATTTCGCGAGATTTGGCCATACAAAATCGAGGTAATTCATTCTTGCATTGCACAGCTCAGTCTCTCACTAAAAAATTCAGAGCCTTTCTCCTGTCGAGAAAATGGAGGTAAGCGAAGCTTGTGGCAAGACGACGCTGTCGCAGGCGTTCCGCTTCGTTTGCCTGAAACTTAGGGTTGGTGGCTCTTCTCTGACATTTGGCCTCAACATCGCGCTCCCGCAACTCGGGGTCCGCGGCTCTTCGTTGGCGTTTCGCCTGGGCTTCGAAAACCCTCAAGCTAGAACCGGACGACAATCTTCGCTTACCCCCATTTTCTCGACAGGGGAAGCGCTGGTGATTTTGTCTCTTTGGGTCCCACGTGTGACAATGGTGGTTCAAGGGCGCGTTACAGGTCCCCGAGGACATAGGGGTATGTGCCATTGAGCTTGAACCCTTTCTGCACTATCACCAGGATCGGCCCACTTTTTAGCGGGACACCACCACCACCGCCGACATTTGTGAGCCGATAAAGCTTCGCTTACAATTTAGGGTTCTTGATAAGAAACACCAGAGTAGAAGACGATTCAACGTGCAGACATTGTGAAAGTACTACAAGTACAGCTTTGGCTTGTTCAAAATGTATTGGTATTTTAAAAACACGTTAAAGGACAGCAAATAAATACTTCACACAGAAAGACAGTAATGACATGGCCCTGCTAAGTCGTGTAGGGTAACACAGCAATGCTCGTGCATTTCCAAGAAAAATCCACACCTCGAGCTTTATGGTGTTCTCTTGCTCCTTTTTTTCTGTGAGTGTGTGTTGGAATGACCGAGTGCACGAACAGAAAACGACGTCATAAACATATCTCATACGTCGTTTGATGCCACTGCATTTGGCCGCCAAAGAGAGGGAATGCCCGTCAGGTCGAACAAATGTGTAGCCTGCAAAAGCAACTTAATTCAGCTTCTACATTGATGTTTACTGGATCTAGCATTTTGTTTTAGAGTGCTCAGCATTTCTGGATCGCTCCAGAAAAACTTAGCTACGTTTCGAAACTGCTGTCATTGCTTGAGTCTGCTTGACTTTTGTCTTTGTGCATGTTGGGGTGAACTTATTTTTAATTGTGCAGTTTTCAGGTTTTTTTACAGCGGCATACTTTAACCAACGGGAACGGCAGTAAGTACCGTTATGACATGTTGGCTCTCAAGAAAGCAAAAACAATAGTGTTGTTCACGAATTAGATCAGCTTTGTGGAAGCCTGTGACAGCAAATGGCATGTGCTTAAACATAATGACACCTTCTTTCCTGGCCCCCCACACTTCAAACGTACTAGAAAACACTTACTGCTTTTCTCCCTGATATTCTAGGGCACGCAAGAAACGGTAGCAAAGAAACAAACTTTATTCGCGGTTCTGTTTTCTTCTCAAGCGTAGCCTTGTTTTAGAAACGGCCCCGCTTACCAGCCGAGGCAAATGGTAAAGCAGCGTCCCACTGCGGTTCCCAACGCAAGAATACATCAGCAAAGAGAGGAAGCAGAGACCGAATTTCGCAATTTGCTCCGCCCGAACGGAATAGCAACTTTTTTCGGAAAAGTTCCAACAGAAGCGTGAAACCGGAATCTGCTCCGACAGCCGGCGAGAGGATTTGGCGAAAGACAAAGAAAGACCAAGGCTTCACCTGCCAAACAAACGGGCCTGCACTAAAACAGGCATAGCTGTAACCACTGCAAGCCCCTCCTTGTTTTACCCCCATGGGATCGGTCTCATGACAATTTACGCTTGGGAAAACAGGGACACACCAAAGGCCGTTTTCACAGCCATGGTATAGTTGAAGTCCTAGAGCCTGGTGCTGTTTTTCTAAACCTGTTAAGCAACGAAGCAGGAAGGAGAATCAAAACTCTAAATCTTTAACTTCGCGAAGCCTTCTTGATAACTACTGTCGCTTTCGTTCGGGAAAAACCATGGACATTTACACGCGGGGATTTTTACCGCTCACTGTCGCAAAAGATAACCAACACGGCAACATCGTAAATGCACTCATGATAGCGCAATGAAAAAAAAAAAGATCAAGCTTGTTGGTATCAAGCTCGGCGATGAACACTGGCAGTACTAATATCGATGTCCTGCTTTGAGTCCTCACATCCATTTTCTGGCCTTCAATATGATTGCTTGGCGTCTGAACAACGAAATAGCAAGCTAGTAACGACTAGTCTGCTTGCTTAATTTTCTATAAAGCGAATAGCTTTCTTTGGCTCATCAGACCAGTCTTTTTCCTTGTATGTATTCATTTTCCTGGCCAATCCCGAAAGCATTGTGGCCTAACACAGCGTCTCGTGGGCCGATCCCGAAAGCAGTGCCGGGTAACACATCTCAATGCGATAGGGCTCATAAGACTAGTCTTTTTCCTTGCATTTATACATTTTCCTGGGCCAACCCCGAAAGCATTGCGGTCTAACAGAGCGTCTCGTGGGCTGATCCCGAAAGCAGTGCAGTCTGACACAACATTTCAATGCGGTAGGGCTCATCAGACTAATCTTCCTTCTATATATGCGTTTTCCTTGGCCAATCCTGAAAGCATCGCGGTATAACACAACATCTCGTTGGCCGATCCCGAAAGCAGTGCAGTCTGACACAGCATCTCAATGCGCTAGCGGTCACGAGGGAAGTACCTGAGAAAATGGCTCGTGACGCCTGTGCCTGATGTTTTAAAGCACTACCTTGCAATGATAGAAGCATGCGTGTGGCCTTGGCCTAATGGTCATTGCATTGTGCTGCTGTGCTGAACGAAAGAGGTTTGATCTAACCATCGTCCACGCTTTTCTTTATAGCATTATAGGCAGTCTTCATCCACTGGAGGTACACAAAACTGCAGTTGTGACGCGCGAGCGCGTCACAATGTGTACGAAATCGCAATCTTGTAAGACACAAGATCAGTTCTTCGTCTACCTGTGTGATCCACTCCACTTAACTGAAAGAACTGAAACGTTCTTTCTTCGCACTTCACGTATGAGTACACTACAGCATGTCGCGAAACCATGAAAATTTGTTTGTGAAAATTACATAGCTTGCACAGTCGTTCGTAAAATACTAATGTTCAATTTTTCTTAGTCGGTGCTCATATGGACCCACCAAAAGAATTACCACCGGTTATCCGGTTTGGTCATTTTCTCCGTGGTTTTCTAGAAGTACGGGACAGCCAAATGAGCCCAAAGTGCACAAACACCAAATATTTATACATCCAACACTTGCACGAAAGGGCTCATCGCTGCGAGTGGCGTGCACGTTGTCAGACTGGGAGAAATATACAGCGGAAGGACATATAGCGTATAAAGCATGACTTGTTGAGGAACAGCAAGCCTTGCAGTTTGAGTTTATTTATCAGGCATAATCTTTTACCATCGCGCTTTCATTCTTGCCATCAAAATTTTCGCATCATGCCCAAGAAACGTAGCCTGACAAGAATTTATTCAAAATATGAGCTGTATAACAGGAAAAAAGCTGAGCTTGAAGGCAAGAGCACGACAACTTTAAACCCCATTAGTTTTGTGATGAGCGAGGATTTGAAGTCTCACCTGACGAAAACCGCATTTCTCTACTCAACAAGGTTTCTGTGCAATTTATTCAATGCTCATGTCTGCTTTGAGACAAGATGTAACGCTGAGCCTCTACTCCCTGCTAACTGTATCTGCATAAGCACCTGCGGGGATAGTTCATTCAAGCGCTCACAAGTTTGCCTCGCATATTCTGTACCCGAGTTACAGGAGTGCAAACGACCACCGATCACCACTGTCTGGGTAAGCCGTCAACTCAGGGATGTGGTTCACTCTCCCCGAGCAACGTGTGCTGTCCTTTCCCAACTTCATATTCCACTTTCATATTCTTTCACAAACTTCAGCAGAAGGACAGATTGTTGGCACATATAACGCAGATTTTCTTAATACATACCACTTGTACCATGAACTAACGGCTTGTACTGATGTCTTCCGTGAGCACAGAATCGAAAACATTGCCGCAAATCATAATGAATTACCTCAGGAAATCGCGCAATCCCTATGCTAAACGGAAAGTGTAGTTTTGCGTAAGCGCCACTGCAGGTTGTTAAGCGATGTGATCCACACGGCACAGAAGGTCGGATATGTTACTTCAATTTATACGTAGCAGCAAGCGGCCTCTGGTGTCGTTATTGTGTCCGGTAATGATTGCTTATAAGCTATCGGGCAGAAAACTGCGAAAAAAAACCCGAATCATTGTACTGGAGACAAGAGTCTGTTCCTACCAAAGCGGACGTTGGCGTCTTTGAATGCCGCGAAAAAAGCGTTAATAATGTTTGAGACCTAAACCATTCGACTTAGCGCACATGCAGGCACAAAACAGCACCAGGACACACACGCAAACACGTACGTACGCACTGACGCGTGCACACACGTACAGACGCAGGCAGCGCCGTGTTTGTGTGTTGTTCCTGCTTTGTGCGAATGTGTCTTTGTGCCAAATTGAAAGGGCTTCTTGATGGCGCATAGCATGCTCACCGCATAATGAACAGGGCGTATTCACGTGACACGAAACAGCAGATTTCTGCGTTCACGTAACGGAGGCAAGGCTCATGCACGTCTTCCTTCTCTTCAGAATTTCCGATGCATGAAAATTTCTATGGGACATTTTTCAGACAACTCCCGCGCAAATGTTTGCTTCCCCGTCTCGTTGGGCAGCAGTGTTTCTTTTTTTGATGACGCCAGCACTTCCTTTCCCAGTGGCACCGTTAGGCCGCACGCTGAAACAACGTAGTTACCTGGGGCTTTCGGGTGAATGAGCATGGCGAGTTAGTTCGGCAGTTTCCGGAGTAAACTTACTTGACCAGTTTGAGTTTGCTCAGTTACGGCTCGATGACACTGAAGTATCCGTACCGGCGTGCGCTAAGATCGCGTGCGTTACGGCAGAATAGAGACACTTATGTGTATCGTTGCATTGACACAGGAAACACGGGAGCCGATCTAATTATAAACAGTGTATGCGTTTCTGAGATGTATAGCTATGCAGTGTGGGTTCGTGAAGTAAACTACAGCTGATTAAAAGTGCAAACATCCGTGCAATCTTAGAATGAAGGGATGTGTGCACTTGACTGTGTAAGTAAGATCGTGTCTTCCTATACCTTAATGAGTTGAAAAAAGGCGGTCAATACAGAAAGGTGGTTAGCAACCATTCCGAAATACCTTTTTACCTTAAGTGTTCTGAAAAGCTAGCATTGCTTATGCCTATTCATGTACAAGAAAGCAAGCTCTTGATATTCAGTTGTTCGAGGACAATGTTTTTTTTTCTCAGTGCTTTTATGAGAAATATGTTTTAGTGCAATACTAGTTGGTGGAGGAATTTTCATGTTTGTCAGAATTTTTCTTTGTTAGTAACGGCCTGTGAAAAGCTCCGACTTTTCTGCGTGATTATGCTGAGCATGTCGGTATATGTATGAACCTCAACTTTCGAAGCGTGGTATCTTCGCAACAAGGGACCTTTAGGTGCGCGGTACTTCTAAGAAAAAAAAATAATAATGAAAAAGAACAAAACAGTCCATCACTAACAAAATATCAGATCAGTTCTACGGAGGAGGAATAGAAACATTTAAAATGTTCATCCCATCGACTTCAGCACCTTAGCTACAGAGGACACCTAAACAGATTTCTCAGGAAGAGAACTCTGTAGATGAAGTGAAGTCAGTCCTGAAGCGGGAATGCGACCCGGGACCGGCGCCTTTCCGGGCCGTCGCTCTGCCATATTAGCTAATCAGGACGCTAGCAAATCGCTGAGTGAGGCGAAATTTATCACGCTTCGAAGCACAGGGAGTGTGAATATGACAGATCAAGGCTGCGAATTGCAAGTGGCCGTCAGTCGTGTCAATGACCACCGACGGCACACTTGTTGCTATCGCCGTCGCCGAGATTTCCCTTAGATTAGAAGGCACGTGTTTGCTCAATAAACACTTCACAGTTAATTTAATCTCTGCCTGTCGATGTGTGTCTGCACTAGCATAGCAATGTGACATGTATCCTGAGTAGTTTCGTTGTGGTGGTGCCGCAAGTGAAAGCAATCGCGTACCGAGCACTGGGCGCACGGTAAATGGTAGCTAAAGAGAAACAGTGATTCAGTAGAGACGGAATAAATATTTCAAAAGTCAAGTTTCTTTAATTTCGAGAAAGAGGTTGATTATTCGAAAAGAAAACAAAAGGCAACGTTCCGTTTCTTGATTATGGATAGCAAAGCCCCAGCACAGTTGCTTCAGGGTGAAGGAAGAGATTTTAAATGTTGTCGCTTTTCATATTTCAGCCCTTTTCGTTCACTAGATATCCTTGAAACTAGGCAAACTCAATATACAATAATTTTAATAGAATTCACTCTGTTTTATAGCCAAAACAATTGCCTAGGCCCGAGCAGGCGCCTTTGAAATCCATAGTGCCTGAGCTAGCTTGTTCATGTATACAAGTACATAAGGCTGCCAGACGTGGCTATGTGAGCTTCTTTGTATGTACATCTTTTGTAAAGGAAGTTTAGCGAAGAACAACATCAGGGCACAAGAAGGCATGTCTGACACGGAGACGCTACTGACAACAATTGTGTTTACTGTGTACGTACGCCGAGTCAATCAACAGTACCTTCGGTACATGAATTCACAGATCTTGTGAACCACTTTACAATAAATATTTTGGCACACATTAGGCAGACCCAACTGTGGTTGACGTCTACCTAATGCGAAACGTCCATAATTGGCAGAGAACGGTTGTGTGAATAATATATATATATTGTGCAGCGCATGGTTATGTAGAGATTATAGGCTGTGTTGTTTATATTTTTCCACAAGTAAGACTGTAATTACGATATAAGATCGAAAACAAATAAAAACCCAGTGGCACATTCTTAGTGGCCGCAGTGTATATGCCACTTAGTGAGCAAGTGTACATAACCAGTGCACGCACCGAGTAGCACATTCCCAGTGACAAATACTCACTGGCGCGAGGGGCCCACACATAGTGGGACAACCCAGTACACATACTCTGTCGCCCCTGTGGCACATTAGTTTGAACTGCAGTATCACCGAGCTCGGCCCACAAAACCGGCGAGATAGCCTGTTTTTATGGCGGGCATCAGCCTATGAAAATGGCGAGATAGGCTCATCCACCTGAGGAGTGTATCTTAGGGAACTATAGGGGCAGAAAAAAATGATTAGGGATATGTGTACAAAAATGCTGGAATGAAAAAGATGTACAGAGTATCTGAATAAATCAAACAGGCTAGGGGCGCTATAACGTAAAATGATTCCAAACTGTTTTGATTCCAAACTCCTGACGTCAAATTTACGTAACGACCGACGCAAGCATCTGGTGGTGACCCGCAGCGTTGTATGAACAACCCAATCAAACACTCTCCTCGTTCATAGGAGGTCACCTTTGTTCGCTTTCAAAACCAATAAGCTATTGTCTACACTCAGCGGTTTTTCTTATCTAATTGGCTGACAAGGGGCGAGGAGCACGCTCTACTGAAGAGGGTTTCAATGGGGCCGAGCCAGCACAGTGAAAATAGATAACCGCATGAGTAGGGTGGTGCCCGCTTCTCCAATTGGTCCGCTTTGCCTTACTTAGCTTGTGGTGGCTGGTCGAAAATCGCGGCGGTGTTTTATTCCTCAAGCAAAAAATCGCAGCCATCTTTTATTCCTTTCGGAACGCGGCAGTCTGTGGCTATTAAGAAAAATTTGCAGTTTTGTTCGGCATATTAATAAATTTCTTTTCGCGTACACGTCACTTTGACGTGGTGAACTTTCGCGGTTTTGTGAGGTCGCGTGATAGACAGGCGAAGTGGGCGTAGCCAGAAAACATTGGAACAATAGCAGAGGGCTAATGGTGAAAAGGCGTCGAATCAGGAATGATTATTTTTCTTTTGTGTGGTTTAATCATGCATAATCAGTGTGTACGCGTTATATCAGATTGAGAGCTATCACGGTTTCCGTGACGTCGCGTGACAGACAGGCGATGTGGGGAGTGGCCCGAAAATGTTTTGACTAATTGTGGAGGCTGATTGCAGAAATGGGAATCAAGACAGTTTGGAATCATTTTACGTTATAGCGCCCTAGGTGACTATTTTTCATCGCCCAGTTTCAAAGGGGACGCCAATGAATCTGCATCACAATCGATGCGCGAAAGAGGAAAAACACTGCAGTGTTCGCTCCGTACATAATTCTTTTCGACGGGCACAGTATGTTGCGTCACACAACACGAACGAAAACCTAGGCAGTGATCACAGAATTGTAGAGATCGTTGTCCAAAATGGAGTCAAAATCAAACGTGTGAGGAAAACACTAAAATCCATCAATTGGCAGTCCTTCCGCGACAACGGAGGGGGTTGTGGGGAGATCATCGACATATCTGAATGGACGAATGGCATCAAGCAGGCGTGCAAAGAGGCTGAGGAGGAAATAGAATTAGATGAAGACCAAGACTGGGTTGATAGCCACATGAGACAACTGTGGCAAAAGAAAAAAAAGGCAGAAACCGAACTCGCACAAAAAAGGGGCAACCGTAACCTGAGAAGAAGAATAGCAGCTCTCAACAAGGAAATTGAGAGCCATGCCCAAACACTAAACAGACAACACTGGAATGACATTTGCGATAGACTAGACGAGCAATTAAGCTCCGTCACCTCCTGGAAACTGCTGAGACACCTCCTGGACCCAGACAACACCAAAGCTGAGACCAGGAAAAAAATGCAAATACTAACACACAATTTCCAGGGGTCGGAGGAGGATATGATCAACCAGATAAAAGAGAGGTACATAGGGGAAACAAACACCGAAACATTCCCCCACTATAGTGGCGAAAGCAACGAGGAGCTCGACCAACCAATAACTATAAGAGAGGTCCAAGCTGCCTTAAACAAGCTCAGAGGAAAAACCGCGGCTGGCCCAGATGGGGTCAACAACAAGATGCTTAGAAACCTCGATGACAACTCCCTCCAGCAACTAACGGCATTCATGCAAAAATGTTGGGAGCGGGGGGAGATACCCGGGGAATGGAAGAAAGCAAAGCTAGTCCTCATCCCCAAACCAGGGAAAGAACTCAAACTAGAGAACCTTAGGCCAAAATCGTTAACCTCCTGTGTAGGCAAGCTCATGCAGCACGCTATACAGAATAGGCTCAACGGATACTTGGAAAGTAAGGAACTCTATCCAGACAGCATGGTTGGATTCAGACAACAACTATCCACAAATGACGTCATGCTACAACTCAAAGAACAAGTATTGGAAAGGAAGACTAGCGACTCGAGGGTCATAGTGGGACTGGACGTCAGCAAAGCATTTGACAACGTAAAACATCAAGCGATCCTGTCACACCTCAATCACCTGAATGTAGGCAGCAAGCTATACAACTATATTAAAAGCTTCCTCACGGACCGAACAGTGAACATAGAAATCGGGGGCACAATCAGAGACAACATTAGGCTGGGCAACAAGGGAACACCACAGGGATCGGTGCTATCCCCTACCCTTTTTAACATTGCAATGATCGGGCTGCCAGAAAGACTCAGAAAGCTAGAGGGCCTTTGCCACACTCTCTACGCTGATGACCTCACTCTTTGGGTCGACAGAGGGGGGAGCGATAGCCAAATAGAAGACACCCTACAAAGGGCAATCTGGGAAACGGAAAGCTATCTGAGACCCATAGGGCTAAAATGCTCGTCGGAAAAATCGGAGATGCTAATCATGAGCAAGCAGCACGTCAATATCCAGCTCCTGGTCAACAACACCCCGGTCCCAAGGGTGGACAAGATCAGGATACTGGGTATGTGGATACAAGAAAATGGGAGAAACACTGAAACAATAAACAGACTAGAAGCCACGACCAACCAAACTTGCAGGCTCCTCAAGAGGATAGCAAACAAAAACGCGGGGATGAAGGAGGCAAACCTACTTAGACTTGTCCACTCTTTCATCATTAGCAGAATCACCTACGCTATCCCGTACTTAAAAACAACTAAAGCAGAGAGAGACAAGGTAGACATCCTCATCAGGAAAGGTGTCAAAACCGCCCTAGGTTTACCAGCGTGCACATCAACCGAGACGATCCTCAACCTAGGAGTCTCAAACAGCCTAGATGAAATGTGCGAGGCGAAACTCACGGCACAATATGTCAGACTAACCGGCAGCAAAACGGGCAGATCCATTCTTAGGAAACTGGGCTACCGGAATCCAGATTCGCGAGAGGGGATAACCGCCATCCCCAAAGAAATTGCCAACAGGTTAAGAATACGCCCCATCCCAAGAAACATGCACCCAATATACAACGACGAACGCAGGAGAAGCAGAGTCCAAAGACTCCAAAGCTCCCTCCTCCAAAAACAAGGAGTAGTGTACACCGATGCGGCAGAGTACCCAGAAGGGCACTACGCTGCAGTAGTAGTGAGCGACAAAGGCGAGCTAATCTCGAGCTCTAGCGTGAGACACTCTTCACCAGAGGAGGCAGAGATGGCGGCGATTGCCCTGGCAATCACAATCCCATCAACCAGAATAATCGTCACCGATTCTAAAACTGCAATCAAAGCCTATGACACTGGTAAGGTGTCCAAAGAGGCCGCCAAAATTCTGCAAGCAGGCAAGGAGAACGTACTCAATGACCTAATTAGAATAATATGGGCGCCCGCTCATAGTGGACTCACAGGGAACGAGATCGCCAACGAGGTCGCCCGAGGACTTACACACCGGGCCCCAGCGCAGGCATACTACTCCCTGTCCAAAAAGCGAGACTTAACCACATACAGAGAAATTCTACAACACTATAGAATGGGCAGGAGAACTTTTCCTCCCCCCCCCCCCCCCCCCATAGATCTCTCACAAAGAAGGAAGAAGTAATCTGGCGAAAACTGCGGACGGGTACCCGTATATCCTATACAAATGGCATCCTGAGGTGCACTCTTCGAAATGCAAAAACTGTGAAGGCATAGCGACCCTAAATCACATGCTCTGGGCTTGCCCAGCGCTAAACGGTCTACATGGGAACCAAGAGTCATGGGAATCCTCCCTTCATAGCCAGGAAGAACATGCCCAAAAACAAGCCATCTGTCAAGCCCAGGCCGCCGCCGGAAGCCAACTGATTCCGGCCGACGTCTAGGGGGGAGGTAGGCGGTGAAAGGGGGAGCTGCGTCTCACCCCGATCACCCAAACTCTCTGACGGGTGCAAATAAAGTGCTTTCTCTCTCTCTCTCTATTTAATTAATGCTAAAAGCATTATCATTACCGCCGATTTTAAAGCGAAAGCTTTACTAACCTAGTCCAGCCGAGTTTTGCCGTCGCCAGCAATTTAATCTTCATTTGACTGCAGCCTCACCGTAGCCTTGGCAACGCAACACGTGACTGGCCGCGCCGAGTCACGTGATGCGTGATTCCTAAAGTCTACAAATTTTTTCTCCTATCTCCAATAGGGAGCAAAACCTGTAGGTAACGCAAAATCTTCGAGACTGTCCTCTGCTAAGGGTAAGAGGGCACATCGTCAAGGTGAGGAAAAAGCCACCTGGTGGTGGCTTTTTCCTCACCTAAAGCGTCAAGCGTCAAATAAGCGTCAAGTCAGTCTCCTGACAATTCAAGCTGAGTATATAGAAAATTTCAGTGACGCGTCAATTCGCAAACTTTTCTTAACATTGAGTGACTAGTAATTTAGGTTCCTGCGCCTGGCGCGACCGTTTTCGTCTTATTGTGCTTTCTTTGGGTGCTGTGTCAGGTTCCTCTTTTTAGTCTTTCACTGCATTGTGGTTCAAGCGACCTTTGACATGGGGTCTGAGTTTTCTTGGTTTCGGCTCGGCAAAGGATATAAACAGCACTGTTGTTAGTAGCGCTTAGGTGTCCAACGCGCCTCTTTTCGTCTTCGCGTTCTTCTACAATCTTATAGCCATCCCTCTGTCGCTTTCGTGACTGTTCTGGCTTCCGAAGCCCGTCCTCAAGGCAAGAGAGACTTTTTTGCAATGCAAAAAGCAATCAAATAAGCGCAAAAACACAGACACAAGCACGACTGAACAACAACAAGCGCTGAATAACAACTGACGCGCTCTTCCTTTCACTATCAAGAACCAACTACCCCAGCAGAAAGCCTTCTTAAAAAAGATTATTATTAGTATTATTATCATCGATACAGCTGAGTTAAGTTTGCTCGTCACTGTTCATTGAACGAGATGTTCAAATTTATTCAGGCATACTCAACTACGACATCTCTCATCACTCTTAGTGTTGGTTTGGTACGCGGATACCAATCGACCAATCAATTAGTCAAATAGTAAAACATGAAATGAATTACCATATATAATGTACAACGTTATTGTTATTATAATTATAATAATATTATCAGCTTTTTATATCTGAATGCATGAGCCACAACATATATGCATAATCCCGAAGTGGCTCTTTGATATAATCCATATTACATCAGATTCGGCATGGCTCTAGTTTCACGCGCGTACCGCCTGAAATACGCTGGATCGCCTGGTTATAGTCTATGTGTGAGGCAGGCAAACAAAAAAAAAGAATGTATAAGATGCAGCCCTCTGTTAAACATACAAAATTAGCAAAGAAAAAGGCGGGCCGCTCTGATTAGGTTGCCTCGATGGTGTCGTTTGATGTTGGCCATCTCGCCAGCGCCTCGTAATTCCGCACAGGCCCGTCTGGCCTCGCTGTGCAATGGATACTTAATGAACCGCCAATCGATTGGCGTGGTGATAGCACAAGGCCAGCCGAATGATGCGCGCGTGGACAGACGCAAACAGCAGAGCGAACCTCTTTTGAGCTTTGCTGTTTCTCATTCGAGGCGTTCTAGTGCCAAACCAGGCCCGGCAATAAAGGAAAACTGACGGCGAGAGTTCATTTTGCTTGCTGCATCTCTTTCATCTGCACGGTCGATCAGCCTTCCAAGCGTTCACACCATGGCCACTGAATCGACTCAGCGCTGTCGAAGCTGCACCCGCTTCCTTATCACTGACCGACTGCGCTTTAACGATTCCGTATCAGAAGCCTCCGCAGTCATACTCCCTTTCATATTTAGCAAGCAGCGTTGCCGAAGCTACTCCATAATTGGGTCATTAGAAAGAACTCTTGCTGCGCGCATTTGGCAGTTCATTGTTAATTTTGATCTCAGACGCTTTCTGCGGAATGACTACTTGATATATTACAACTTCTGGACTAATTTAACGATTACGTCAAATCATGTGTCGTTTGGGCGCATTTGCATTTTCTGTATGCGACGAATACTACGTTTAGGTCACGAGTGCGAGAGGTACGTTGTGGCCGCTGGCCGCAAAAAATATGCCACTCTACTCAATGAGTGGTAATGGGTTCAGATCCGCAACGCTTCCCATTTAGTATTTACGTCATTTTTTTACACAAAGGTATGACTCTTAATGGTGCATAGAAACACGTGACCTATACTAACCGAGCAGGGTGTTCAAAATTAAGCTTTATCATCAGTTGCGCTACAGACGTCGCTAACTTCATGCGTCACGACGTTATCTTACACCACGGCGCACCTCGTCAACTTCTCACCGATCGCGGACGATACTTTCTTGCCAAAGTCATGGACGACTTACTTTGATCTGTGCTACTAAACACAAGGTTACTACAGCCTACCATCCTCAAACTAACGGTAGTACTGAACGCCTAAACCGAACAATAACTGACAAGCTCGCGATGTATCTTTCCTCCGATCATGGCGACTGGGACTCTCCTCTACCATTTGTCAGGTTTGCGTACAATGTTTAGCGCCACGACACAGCTGGCTATTCGCCCTTCTACCTTCTGTACGGCCGTGAACCGACCTTGCCTTTCGAGACCCTTCTTTCGACCACACTCGACTCGCCGACACAGTACGCTCGTGATGTCATAACCGCAGTGACCCAAGCACGACAGAATGCCCGTCTTCGTCTCTCTGCTTCACAGACACGTCAAAAGTGCTGTTACGGTCAGCCCCAACACGACGTCGAAGATGAACCCGGTGCTCTTGCGCTACTTTGGTCTCCATCTCGACGTGTCGGTCTTTCGGAGAAACTCCTCTCGCGATTCTACGGGCCGCCATGGCTCTGCGGCTGCTGAGGGCCGAGGAGCAGCGCAACAAAAGCCCCACTCCGGCACACGCCACCGTTGCCGCCAAGGGGGCGCAGTCCACCAAGGAGATTGCCCGCCAGCGGCACAACTACGAGACGGCGTTAGACGGATGTCTAAAACAACGAGATCCAGACCAGGGCTTCGACCGAATGGCCCAGAGTCCTGTAATCATCCTCTCTGGGATGCAGCAGCAGAAGCGTGCAGGCCCCCTCTACCCGGTGCGGTCGTCGTTTTCGTCTTCGGGAGTGTCAGTTACACCAGGTCGCAAGGTAGGCTTCACAAGACAGCCTTCACTGCAGGATGCCTATTGCCCGAAGCCACCACCGCACCAAGGGAGCAGTTGCAACACTTCGGTATCTTCTAGTATTCAGCAGCAACCAGCCCCAACACCTTGTGGTTGCGGCAGCAGTGGCGGTGGCAATCCTTCAGTTACGATTCCTGCTACCAGAGATCATT